>NW_022720930.1:214010-266094 GCF_011630105.1 Anneissia japonica | reverse complement strand
GTGTCCCATCGCTGTTCGCCAGTGTGATTGGTTTAAAAACACAAAAGTCAAGAATAAAGTGAAGTCGGATTAACAAGAACACATGTACTTTTATTAAATATGATATTATAGAGAGAGCAAAGCTAGCGCGCGAAACTTTGAGATTTGTTCGCCGTTCGTCGTCAACGAACGTCATATCTCTCTTTCTTTGTGGACATGCGCAGTATGAAAAAGATCGCCTATAAATAGATATTGTTACTTGCCGACTACTCTAAAGATCGAAAATCATCATTCACCAGCCTTAAAATTTGTTTTTGACGAACAAACGATCGTTTTTTCAATGAAAAAAATCTAGTAAAAAAAAAAAAAATATCGCGATTTCGTCAAAAGAGATGCGCGCGGGGATGATAAACTAATCATTTTTTTTATGGGGCCTTAGGGAACTTTTTCTGCAATGCAATGAAATTATGAACTGGCCTGCAGCAGAGCAATGCAAAAATAACCAAACAACTCCCTGCCCTGGGGGGGCTGGACAAAACATTCAACCCTTTTTTTCGCGCCCACCGCCTCAGATACTGTAATTCCCAACCATGGCATGGCGGCGCCAGAGAGTTTTCAGTAGGTATCTTATCCCATCAAAACAAAGATGTTTCGAACCCCTGTTGCCTGACGGCATGATGAGGTCGTTTTAAAATATCAAACAAATTGCAGTTGATATTGTTCTGACGATTTTACACAAATCTGACATATTGATTGGCATAGGTTCCAACTGTCCCGCTTTTGGGAGTCGTGTCCAACCCCCAAATTGTCCCGCATTTTAACTTTTATTAATAAAAAATAAGGCCCAATAAAAAAAATTATTAGTTTATCACCCCCGCGCGCATGTCTTCTATGGTACTGGAAAAAAAAAAAATTTGTTTGGAAAAAATTAAAAAAAAAAATTTTATTTATTTATTTTTTCATTTATTTTATTAAATAGTTAGTAGATATTGTTTGCATTATCTAAATCATGTTTTACTTTGAATATCAATGCACCAGCAAACAACACAAGGGTGATATTTGGCTTTAGCAAAATAAAAAAAAAAAAAAAGCCTCCCTCCCTCATCACTTTTCCTGCCCAGATATGGTGATAAACTAATAATATTTTTCATACAGACGATGAGCCGTGTTGTGGTAGAATGTGGTTAGGCTACGCAGTGTAGCGCATGAAAACGTGCCGAGCTGGGGTACTAATATCAGCGGTAAACTTCATGTGACCTTGTGACGGATTGCGAGACACGATGTGTTTATTTTTATGGTCGATATATTATACAAATCTATATATATATGAATAATTAAAAAAATAAATTCTGCTCTATTTTTCTTATTCAATTTTTTAAAGAAACTTTTGAATTCTGTATTTTTCGGTTTTATTTTTGAGTAACTGCCAATCATATATTTTTATACATTTTCTGTCCATCCTGTAACCCTGTTCTTTGCGAATGTCTCTATTTGTCTCCCAGGCATGTCCTGTTATATGGACAAGTCTAAGGCTTCTCCGTCCCTTTAATATTTTTCGTTTTTGAATATGTATGTTCTCTATGTTGAATTTGAATAAAGTGATAAAAAAGAAAAATGAATATATTATTTTAGCATTATAATTGCTGCATTTCTGCCTTCATTTTTACTTTGATTATTTATTTTTTTCAATTATCCAAACCTCTGATAAAGGTCACGAAAACCCCAGCCCCAAAAGTGGTCGTTAATTGGGGGGAGACCTATATAACGTTGTTCCGCTTTTGAACAAAAAGTCCCGCTTTTCATATGGATGTGTCCGGCTTTTGGACGTTCGGGTGTTGGAATATCTGTGATTGGTGAAGCGGGCTTGATCCAAACTTCAGTCTAGGCATATGTACGGCGTTTTTGAACAATATCCATGCCCTGAAAAAATAATTATTGTGATTGTCAAATCATAATATTGCATGCATGCCAACACTCCCATTTTGGCCGGAAGACCCGTTTTGGTGAACTCCCGGCCTTTTTTCTCACGTTTTTTCACATGTTCTCCCAATTTACAAAGAAAATTGCATATGCGTACTTATATATTAATTTGTCTTTTTTTGCAATAAAATAAGAAAAACCTCAATATTTATGTTATTTTTTATATATGTTGTTCAGCCTAATGGTGCAGTCTCTCTGGAATCATTTAATGAAGGTCAATAATAATTACGATTAGAATACTTGTATAAAGAATCATCACGTAGTTGGACCAGATCTTGCACTGAATAATACATGAAGTACCATTTACTAAAGTACCCACCCAGTAATTATCTGTATTAATTTATGCCCATTGAAAACGCAATTTATGACAAGGATTTTGTACCTTGTGGAAAGGCCAGCAAATGTGAAATTGATTCATATAGTCGTAGCCCCACAAGACAAATGATTCTATCAAACACAAGTCAAAATCAATACTTTGACTATTGTAATACGCATCATAAGAATCATAAGAATTACCCTTTATAATCCATTAAATAGCTAAAGCTTCCATGGGGGTTAGACCTCCCTAGACGCCATGTAATGGGGACATACCCTCCCAACCCCTAGACCCCAAGTAATGGGACTTTGCAAATGATGATTGTAGGCTAGACCATGATTTAATATCTGTCTCTTATACACTTGGCATGTATGATATTGTGATAATATTGTACTGTATGCATGTATGTTGAATGCAACTGGTTACATTATAAGGCAAAAAAGCAATTATCAATTTAGAAATATAATGGCCTAAAACCACAATATTGGGCCATCCTTAACTATAAAATTTAGAAAATGTCTTCTCATTAACTCCACTAACGATTTTATTCCGGGATCCTTGACTGAGGCTCTATTCGGCCTCTTGGTACCACCTGTCAGACTTGTTGAACTCCTGTCAGCATATATCTGGAGCCATCATTTACCCCAACACCCTGTCTTCAGCATAATTCCACACTCATGGAAAAATTACCCACTTCTGCTGAGCTCGTGATTATCTCTTATTGTATTTAAGGAAATGTTAAAAATAGTATCTACAAAGTAGACTGATGTCATTTGGCAGTATTAGATTATTGACATTATTTTGTATTGCCTCCGGCAAAAGAGGCTACGTATTCACGGCTGTCTGCCTGTCTATCAGCAAGATTATGCAAAAACTAATGGAATGGATCATAACCCATTATACACGGCCTGCGTATTGTTCGTTATTCAGGCACAGGGTGGAGATATGCACTCTCTATATGGAGTGATTGCTCTAGTTATTAACTATTTTTGCTTTTTTTTTTTTATACATGTTGCAAAGTCTGTATTCTCAATAGTAAAGGAGTATTATGGCTTGATTTCAGCTAATTTACAAGTGTTTGGTGAAGCATTTGGTTGAGGATCTCGGCTATGATGAAGATATTGCACGGCCTTTGGAAGAAGATAAAGATTTTGTGTAAGCATCAATTTTAATTTCATATGTAATTTCTGACTGAACAAAAACAAAGAAAAAACAACTATTTTTATGAGTTTTGCTGCCAACGGCATGAGATTATGTCCAACTCTGTCCAAACACACCACTCTTGTACAGTATTGCACATACTGTAAACTCACTAGCTGTCATCGCCAGAACACTAACACTCACCCTTAAGGTTCTGAGAAGAATCCAGAAGTAATGATCTGAAAATAGATGGGAATGATTTTTTTTTACTGGTGCACTTTATGCCTCAGCATACAGTGTATGATAGAACTAGGAAAAAAAGGTTTGGCAGTCAATGATAACAAAAGTATCCTAACGTTCTTGGAAAATTGATTGAGTTTTTAACCAATATGTCTGTTTTGCTGCAAATTGAAAAATAGGCAACATTGCCATTACAAAATTCAAAGCTGCTTAATAATAATAGATTAACTATTTTAATTACTTAATTTCTCTAGTTTTGAATTACTACTAATTTGATTATTTAGATTTTCATATATTTTATTAGTAGATTTTCTAGCTCCTGGTAGGTAGATACTAAAGTGCATTGCTAATAAATGTATCATACTTGGTGCTATATTTTTCATTCTTCAACAGAACAAAAGGTCTGGTATGTGATGTTGAAAAAGGCAATTTTTTCAAGTTCTCAGAAGATGGGTACATCCTGCGTGCAAGCCATGGTACGACACCACTCAGCGATGACGAGATTGAGGAGATCTATGGGAAAGAGCGTCACTGGGCGCCGTTTAATAACTTTAAAGCCACCTTAAAGCAAAATGGTAAGTGAAATCCAGTATTACAATTATTCCAAAGTTACAATAGGAACCATTTCAGGATAGGGTTTGAAGAGCAAAGAATAGATGAGGCCTTTAAAACAAGGAACTGATCACAGTACTACTGTAAGTGTAGGGTAAGGAGACTATTAATTTTTTAGGTGGAGGATTCATGCTTTTCCACGTTGTTGAAAATTTACTTAGGATTAAAAAATGTTTATTGAGACAAATATATATTTAATTTTCATATTACCTCTAACAACATTTTTTTAGGGCACTTAATAATAATTATGTAGGGATTTCACAGGACTCGATTCAAGTAGGAAGAAGCCATTTTCAAAAGAATGGTTAGCTCAGCACATCTTTTATTATATTTTGCTGCACATGTTGGACATGTGCGGACTTTCGGGATAGAATTGATAATAGGCAGTTTTTGCTGCACGACGGTAACCTTAACGTTAACGGATGACGTCATAATTTATTCATCTTGCTTTGCGGAATACGTTAATTTTAGGATTTTACGTGCTCGACGTATGTTAATTACAGGTTCGCACATGCGTTTTTCGATTTGTTTACAAAAAGGGGCGGAGCTATCACGCTGCATGTTGGGTACTAACGGTAATGTCATGCGGCGAAAACTACCCATTATAGTATTAAAGACACAGTCTTGTGGGACATGGGTTATATGTAAATTACCCAAATACTATCATCATATAGTATATATAAATAAAAAGTACTGAGTATGTATGCAATTCAACATCACAGGCGTTACTATAGTATTTATTGCCATCCACATCGCTGCTACTGTTTATTTTGTGGTTTGGCTAGGTATTTCTTAGATCTGAGCTCGGCTGTTCACCACTGAGGCGATGAAAACTGCCCACGAAACATGGCCGCCAAAGAGTCTATTTTCGTTGGTTTTTTCGCATTTTTGATCATACCTCTAACATCGTCATTACTGTAAATCCAGCCCATTTGCTCGGCTAATCCAGATACATTTCCAACGTTACCCAAATTTGAAGGTTTGTTTAACCATTTTTGAGTCTATTAGTATAAGTGGACATACAGATTACATAAATTTATATGAGATATAAATTCAAATAAAAAAAACACCAGCATTTTTTCCCACAACTTGTCAATATTCATCTAAAACCTTGTAAAGTATTAGGCATAAGTGACAAAGAATCAAATACTGCAACATATTGAGTAACTATTTTTTACTCCTTTTATTGTACATTACAAAATGAAATTTCATAAATTCTTGATAATACAAGATGCTGCATTTTACGATTATGATACCAATTGACACTTTGCAAATGATGATTGTAGGCTAGACCATGATTTAATATAGCGCCCTCTGTCTAAAAATTGATGTAAATTTGTTACTGTACTGGTAAATGGTAGATACTTTAGTGTTTTTTTAACACATTGATTCTAGACAATACATGCGTACAACAGGGTGGCGCTATGGGTGCAACAATGAGTATGTTACAAATACAGTATGTTATTTTCTGGTGTCTAGGCCACAGGCTCTGGCATTCCAGAACATGCATAGTATGCTGTACTTTACAACTTTCATTGTATGCAACAACTGTTTTCCATGGCTCGCTCTTTAATTTCTTGATGTTTTTTTATTTGCTTTAAAAAAAATTGTAATGTCCTTTGCTTTATTAACGTCTGTGACTATTCTTTTTTGTAATTTTCTTTTTCCAGAATTCCAATGTTCTTTTTTTTCCCGTCTCTTCTGTTTTTATAAACCTCTTTTTTTTATCTTGTGCAATGTTTTTTTTTTGTAATTGTTTTTTCTGAATTTCAATGTTCCTTTTTTTGTCTTTTCTATTTTTATATAATGAATTTCTTGATCTGTGCAATGTTATTTTTGTAATTTTTTATTTTGAATTTGAATGTTTTTATATATTGGTCTATAGTATTGTTATATAATCACTTTTTAATGTTTGTGCAATTTTTAATATTTGCCTTTTTATATTATCCAAATGATGCATTTTTATTTGTAATAAAATTGAATAAATAAATAAATAAATGCAATATCTGAAATTCAAGAATGCACGCAATAATATAAAGTTATTGTGTTAGAGGGGACTTTAATTAGAGAGAGCTGACCTGTATTTACTTATAAGCAATTTTGATCAATAAGCAACAACAAGGTGGAGTATGAAAAATATTAAAGAACTAATTAATAATAGAAGAACTATCAATATTTGCAGTAAAATTTACAATGTTTTAAATAATTTGTTGTTGCTTCATTGTAAGTGTAAATCATGTTATGATGAATATAGAATACACGTTATACAGAGAATGATAGAATGAGGCCTCAGAGAGCAATTTAAATCGGTCAATGCATACCTCACAAGCAAACTAATTAGGACTTAGGCAGAAGCTGATAACCAGACTTAATGACAGTTAATCACAGCCTTCATAGTGTGGCGTGTTTATACTACAGGTAGTCGTAGTCTCATTACAACTTTGAATTTAGATTACGACAGAGAATAATATTTGCATAAATTAAAGTGATTTTCTGTCTGTGTTTACATCAAGCAACTGACTGAGTGTAAATCGTCTTTACTTGGAATGTTTCAATAAAGTACTATGGCGCTTAAGAGATTTTTGGGGCTTCAATTGGGTGATTATGATAGCGGTGTTAATTTAAGAGTAGTGCTATTTGTGAGTGGAGCTTATTGAATGCAGTATGCACAACCTAATACATGTTGCAAATTTACTATTAATTTATTCAGTGATAACTCGGCTAATTAGTTATTTCTATGATACTAAACAAGCATTTTAGGTTTGTGCTTTTTATAATTGAGTGTCATGATGTTTATTCAAAATGTGGCACTTTTTTGCGAGTGCCACTCTTTAGCAAATAAAATCACTTGATTCATATCCATAAAAAAATTAATATATTGAAATTAATACCAACATTCAAATGTACAAATTTTATAAACATTATGCAGCCATTAAATTTATACAAAATTTCTGAATATTGTTCGTATTTTAACTTGCAATATAATAAAAAGTCCTCATTTTTGGACACCCTTATTAAACATGATTTTTTAAAATTTTTTTTAATTTTTTACATACGAACATATCTAAAACAAAAACAGAAGATATAAAAAGTTTATAGTAGACTTCTGCAAAGTGAACCAATGTTTTTCAAGGGAATTAAATGTCTAAATATAGATTAAATAAAAATGAATAATTATATTCCAATAGAAGTGGACACCAATTCTGGTTTCCATCCCATTGCATGTTGTAATCCAGTGGCTCCTTACATATTCCTGGCAGATTTATTTTTGTGCATAATTGCACAGAGGAAGCTCACAAGACTTTAGTCATTATCCATCCTAATTTTCAAGCTAATTACAGGTAGACTTGCTGAGGTTGACTTAAAATTGCATTTATTACCATACTCTTGGATTCGCAAGTAATTATCTGTAAAGAAGGAAGGTTGAATGAAAGGAAATTAGACGTTGATCACGTATAGACAGCATTCAAAATTACTTAGAAAGTTGTAGCTTCAGAGTGTCTTATTGCACTCAATGGTGGTGTCATTATGCTGATTGAATGTTAATAATGCAATACTATCATGTGATAATGGTGGTACTGTGATTGTAATGATGTAATGTGATGGTAATGTGAAATTGGTGATATGATGGTGATAATAGTGGTATGATCATGATGATGTGATGGTGCAATGTGATAGTCATAATATAATGTTGATGTGATGTTAATGTGATATGGGTGATGTGATGGGGATAGTGATGATATATGATCAGGGTGATGTGATAATGATTTGGAGATGTGATGGTCAAATGTAATATTGACAGTATAATGTTGATCATGTGATGGTAGTGACATTAGTGATATGATGGTGATAGTGTGCTAGTGATGATACATGGTGGTGATAATGTGATCAGGATGATGTGATGATAGTGATAGTGTGATGGTGCAATGTGATAGTGACAATATAATGTTGATAATATGATGGTGTGATAGTGGTGATATGATGTGTTGGTGACAATTTAATATGATAATGCAACATTGATTTATTTATTTATCTTTATTTACATATATATGTCTGTGACATTGATAATGAGATAGTGACAATAATATGGTGTGATGTTGCGGTAATGAAAATTTATACGATAACGATCATGTATTAACATTAATAATGTTATGGTAATATTGTGACCTTGAATATGTAGTGGTGATAATGGTGGGAACAAAAGTTTGTTTTTTATATTTGAGAAAAATGTTTACATATGAATTTCTATTTAGAGAAACCCACTTTTTTAAAAGTCTACTGTATGCAAGAAAGCAATTTGTAAATCGATAACAATTGCCTTATTATTCCATCTTCTAATAACCCCCACGTGTACTGTACATTATATCTAACATTAATATATATCCCGAGGATGTTGATCAGCATAAATATATATTTTAAAAACATGTTGCTACCAGTAACCAATAATATTGCTCATTAGTCCAAGAGCATTGATTAGGTGTACTTAAACATGTAATCTATAAAAGATTACGTTAATAGCATTGATATTGCAGTGGCGGGTACACCGTAATACTGTTATTAGGCCTATCTTGTTTTTTTATCAACTGTGAAAATTAAACTTTCTATTTAGAAACGTATTGCGATTGGTAAGATCTTTACAAATTTTCTGAGATTGGTAGTTAACGATTATCGTAAAGTTGATCCACATTCAAAAGAATTGTTGTACATATAGTTTTAAATTACACAGTGTTGAATTGAAGCATAAAAAAATTACTAAATTTGGAAGGCAAATATTAAAAGGCAATTTTTTGGACTGGGGTTTCCACGGTCTTTACCAGCTTTGTTCTTAATTTTTAAATAAATTTAATTAGTAAAGGTAAAAGACATTTGTTAATATGGGACCACAGAAAAGAGTTCTTTAATTGGAGGTGGTCTTTAATTGGGCGGGATCTTTAATTAGAGGGAGACAAATATATAGTGGATCTTGGTTTTTCCATTTTAGACGATTTGGACCCAAATAATTAAACTGTTCTTAAATTAACAAAATAATATTCAATAAAAAAAAATATAGAAAAATTATTCACTTTCTAAAAAGGCTTTAACGCATTAATCATAAAAAAAAAATGAAAAACTTTACCTCCCTTATCATCTCTGTCATAATTATTATGATAATGGAAGCATGATCTTTTGAGACAAAGACTGAGGACAAGTTGGAAGAAGAATTAATGTTTGTCTTGAGATACCTGAGTAGTTTAAACACGGTAGTCACACTGTAATGTCCTCATTAATTCCTGCGTGGAATTAAGGGGAAATTTGCTTTGAGTTTGAGTGGCACTTTACTTATACTTCCATGTTTGCACGTAGTTTGAGAGACTACCATGCACCTGCTCATATTACGCATGCAATCAATGCTCATATTTCAAGATTGCGTCAACGATTTGATATGTTTTTTCCGGAAAATCTTTGAATTTTGCATTATTTTATCTCGCAGGTATCATTGTGGACATGCATTGCTCTTTGGTGACTCAATAGTCAATAAAATATTGTGTGCCAGTCTCCTGTTTATTCCATAGAGGTGTAGCACTAGAAAGCAATACTATACACTACATATATTTGAACTTAGTCTTTGCAAAGTTTATTATAATGTGCGCATACTTTACATGGGCAATCGATGACTCTCTGCGACCAGATGTAAAAAAAAATTGTGTTTGTATTTCACTTTAATCATCTCATACCTATACCCCTACCTGAATTTCCTCAAAATGCTCCATCAGCAAAAATTTGCTGTAGGATAAAGGCTTTACTATAGCAATTTTTTATTCTTCTACATCAACAATCAACAGTTTTTATTGTTTTTTTTTCTGTATCATTTTTCTTTATGGATGCCTGGGCTTAAGCAAAAATTTTGCAGTCAAGCCTGCGATGCTCAATGGACGCTGGAAGGCCCATTGTACAGTGATTGATATCGGTGCTGTCGGGAAATTCAAAACTTGCTTTAAGCGTTAGAATATCTGGTAACAGTTTGCATACAGTAGTATTTTGGTGCTGATTATTTAGGGGCACACTCCAACCCTATCCTGTTTATGAGGGCCTCGATGATCAGCACTGCTGGAAGATCCCCCTCAAGAAATCAAGTTCAATAAATATTATTTCAAAAAAATTATTCATTACCTGATACTGAGAGACGTGGCAACCATATTATTTGGCGCAGTTGTAAAGTTTTAGGGTTGTAAAGTGAAAGACAAATATCCTTGGATGGTTCCTTGTGTATGTCTACCCCAGGTGTAAGCTCCCGGGACAGTACTTACGCACTTGCCAAATCTTGCGCACCATTCTAAAACATGATTTTTGAGCTTTGAATTAGGCATGCTTTGAAACGTTGTCATTTGATTGGCCATTCCCACACAAATTATAGGACATTCCCATTTATGTTCCCAAGCTCTTCTCCCCCTCCAACCCACCCTAAATTGGCACCTTTTTTGTTTTCAAGAAGATGAATTTGTACCAGGGGAATTATAGTTAGTGTATAGATAAATTTATCCTTGTATTTCTGTATCCAATATACATAGATAGTTAATTACGCGCTTGACTAGGATTGTTCCCGAAGGAATGGAGGAGGTTGCACGTTGTATATATGATTGATTCTATATCCAATACCCGAGAAGAAAGTACCTGAGAGTAGTTCTTTCTGAAATAGATAGTGTGCTATGTAAATCCTATGGTAAGTAATAAATGAGGCCCCTTTCCTACACTGCAGAAAGAAATTTATTTATTTGCTAAACTGTATTCTGAACACTGGTCACGTTGTTCACCCTACCCTTCCACCTTAGTTATCTTGAAAACAGTCAATTTATTTTTCATATTCACAACGACATTACTTATTATTTTAGCTAGATCCTTTGGTTCATTTTGAGATACGATGTTCCTTTCTTGTTTTAAATTAGGTTTGCATGTAATCCACATCTCTATCAAATTTTTGTGAATCTATAATTATTCTAATTATGCATGTTGAAAATGTAAACATCCAGACCTCTTCATCATGATAGGAGGATGTAGTCTAATGTCCCTGTTGAAAGGTCCAGAGTTCCTGACATGTGTCGCAAATAGCCCACTAAGTTTGGAGTAAATTTTTAAAAGCCATATCTAGATGCCCAGGAATTACACTTTTGAAGTATCTTCATCAAAATTATTGTCTTCTCCAGTGAGTGGCCTGCATTCTACAAAGAGGAATGTGTTTTCTTGGACCCCTATGGCGCTCCAACTGAATTTGTCATACAGTAACTACAATCAACAGAATACTCCCAGAGGCTGCGTAGGTGTTTGAACTATTAACCTAGGTAATACTGCAAAACCCATTGAGGTCATCGCATCATGATACCAACATTATTTTCATCACATGAATGCAAAAATGACTTCCAAATTTATCGTTCAAAGTACAAATGGAAATTATTGATCAAATTCCTTGATGATGATTACTTGCATACTTGCGCCGGATAATATTCCGTATTGTTTCACGTCATGATTCCATTTGAAGTTTCTCGGTGAATTAACTTTCAATTTCCATGCATAAATGAGCATCAAGCCCATTCCCTACGGAGCTTGCTGTGTGCCGTGTGGATATATTCAGTACCTGCATTCAAGCTCATCTGTGTATAGCATAGTATCAGTATTTACTTTACATTTGTGCGTACAAATATATGTTGTGTATAGAATTTATATCAAAGAGACTTAAGCAATTGAGAGAGAATATGCTTCCAAACTTTATTTTGATTTCACAGTGGCTCTCAACATTTGTTAGTGCATGCAGTAATACAATGCAAAAGTATAATACACTACAATATATAATAGTGACTTAAGATCTCTACATTTAACAAAATTTCATAAGGGCACATAGAAAAAATTGTTAGATTATCACACCCACTCTCATTCAAAATTTGGGAAATATCGATGCAGGAATAAAAAAGAAACCCGCCCGCCCTCATCACTTTTGTTTTTTTTTAGAAAAGAGTGATAATCTAATAAATTTTTTTATGTGCCCTAAAATCCCACTGTGTCCCCAATCCTGTAAAAAATTCCTGTTACAATATTGCTGCTGATTGGCTGTTATAGTAAACTTAACTAGATTTCGAAGTTAGCACTCCAAAAAAAAATTCTTGTTTTTCTGATCTGGTGCAAACAGAATTCAATGTTCTGTTGCATACAGGGTATTAAAATAGCAAAAACTGTGACCCCAATGACATTAATAGGAAAAGGGATTCTTTTTATGATAGAAAGTACAAGGTGTTTACAGGAAGGTAGTGAAATAGCTGAATTGCATATGGGGTGTGGTCCGTAATTACTTTAGTAGTAGAAAGATGCTTAGTTCAGCGCCTTTCTGGCTGCTACTGAAGTAATCACTGCAGTTATCGCTCACCAAGGATTTCAATCTTGACCGAGTTTAATAAGAAGGCAATATTGTGGTTTACGTTGGCCGCAACATAAACATTTTAAGTTTATTGACCTGAATGTAAAAAAGTCATTAAAGCTTGATCTAATTTTTATGATAGCTTTTAATATCATTGTCTGCTTGCAGTAATAATATATAAATCAATGTTTTATTATCAAAAAATAAAACATAAAAAAAATGCCATAATTTCTTAGCAGTGAAAAAACTTTGTTGTGAAAAACATGTTTACATTAAAAAGGTATAAAAAGTACATAAAAAAACTATAGTGCCAAAAAAAAAAAAAAAAAATTACTCATCCATTGTATTTTCATTATTATTATTATTATTATTATTATTTATATTCTTGTTACTATCATTATTATTACATAAAAACAAAGCAAATACATTCAAAGACCTTATAAAATTAAAAATTTATTATTATTACTATTATTATTATTCTTATTATTGTTATTTTTTAAAATAAATTATTATTTATATACTTGTTATTATCATTATTATTACATAAAAAGCAAATACATTCAAAGACCTTATAAAATTTAAGAATTTAAAGATTGAAAGATTATATTCGCTGTTCAGAAAGAAGTAAAAATCTTAAATTGCACAAACTATCTAAAAGAATACTAACTCTAAAAGATCGTTTAACTTCTTGTATGAAGACATTGTTTACAGTACGCATGACGTTAGCTTATTATTATGTGGAAACTAGAGTACATACATTGGCATTGCATGATTAATTTGATGAATGACTGTGTTTTACTTTTTACTTGATTAATAGTTTGTTTATCTGTCAGATCCCATGCCATAAAAGAGTACATAATATCTTGCTCAGATTGTCTCCAACATTTAATTCTATTGAGAATGAATGAGAAACTGTCGCTCCAACGCTTTTAATGTTTTAAAAAGAAGATAATGAATGGTAATTGAACTAAAAGTAATTGAATTTCAATGACGTAGGTTGCAATTTGTTTCACTAATATTTTGAATCTTGAAACACCATACCAAAAAAAAAATCCTTGAATAAAACCCTTGGCTTTTTTTTTGCGAACTTTGGATGTCAGACGTTAGGTAGGTAACCCACCCTCCTGTTTCATCGTTGGAATACTTTTTGATGCTCTGTAGTCTTGATACTGTATCTAGCTGGCTAAAAAAGGAGTCAAATGTAGGGCCAATCTTCAAAATAGTACCATTTTAAGGGCGTTGAAATGTTCATGAAAATATTATTTCCAATTATTTTGAAATTGCCTTTATTCATACTAACATTTAATAACAGTAGTAAACTTGCATGTTATGGACAATCCGCACATAAGATGAACTTGATTTAAAAAATGTAATATTTATAGTCGCGTTTAAAGACAACACCCTGTTTTTTTATTGTAATTTGCTATTTTAAGTCTTTGTCTTCTACTCAAGTATGTAGGTAATTGTCTGCATAAAGTAAAAATATCAACTTTTTAAATATGAAATATAAAAATCAATTTTGCAGAGTTCATATCAAGGTTTCAGACATGTTTTGCAGCATATGTATGCCTCTGTACTTAAAATGTGTTAACGTTGTTAATATCGATCCATCATTCTCTACATACCTGTACTTATAGAGATCAGTAACATTTTCTACCAAGGGAGTTTCTATTAAGTTATGTAGGGGCCTCTGTGGAATGTACAATAAGTAAAAAGTTATTCTGTGTAGTACTGTATTTATGCTAGTTATAAAAATTCAATCCTTGGTTTTATATTTCAGGTAACATTTAGAATTCCTAAACAGATAAATATTCTTATTATTTGCTGAAGCTAAAATTGCAGAAAATTATTTATATTTATTATTTTTTTCTTTCATATTTCAATAATAATAATAATATTGGTTGACTTATATAGCGCATTGTAGAGACCTTTACAGTATGCGCGTCCGTTCATTGATTCAAGCACTGGAAAACATACTCAGGTTCCTGGAAAAAAATTTCATAATTTTGCAGCTTTAATTAGCGCATTTTGTGTTTGAACCTACCAGGTACCCACTTGTACTCATGGGTGGAGGAAAGAGAGACCACTATAGAGAAAAGTGCCTTGCCTAAGGACACAAGCAAAATACATAGCGAGGGATTAAACCTCCGACCACAAGGCTGAGAAGCAGGACCGCAGCTTTGGGTTTCTAGATGTAGGTCAGTAACATGATCACCATTCCTCTCACGAATATATGTGTGCGCAGCACCTTTTCCAGGTTAACAAAATCATTCTACTTCTTGCAGAGTAGAAGTGTGATGAAGTCAATAAAAAATGAGACTGCTGGAAATGAAAAAAAACCATTTTGTTAAAATTCATGAAATTTACGTGAAATGTTTTATGTTTCATATGTTGATAATGATAATAATGACCAACTTCATTTCAGCATGGTTGCCCTACAGCATACAACACTTCACCTGGGGCTGTGATCAAATACATAGTTTTTTCATTTCATTTCAGCAACATTTATTTCTTTCATCTTTCTTTGATATATGTATATAGTAGAAAATAATTAAATAGTCATGAATACATGCAAAAAAAAACATGAAATAAAAGTAGAATTGGGTGGATGTAATCTAGAAGATCTTATATTATTCATGTTGTTGTTTAGTACTCTATAGGTATTCAGGCAGTATGCATGTCACCTTTGGAAGAATTGAAAGTCTTATACCTAAAAATAGCAACTTATGATGATCCTGGAATTTCAAAGTGACGTAGTAATCAATTATGCAAATATGCCGGAACAAATCGAAGAAAATAATTTTTAAAATAAGTGAAAGCAAGAAATGAAAGTATATTTTTGTAGGATCAAATACAATTTGTGGGTTTTTTGAGTGTGTTTAAAATGTTAATTGGAGAATTTTATACTTTATGCTTATGTGTAACCTGCATTAGTGTAATTTTTATCGTGCAATTTTTATTAGATACTGTACAAAATACAGGCTGTAAAATACCGTTACAAAAAACAAGATGGGAGATTTTAGTAGCAAAATTAAATTTAATAGTACAGTTCATTTCTAAAAATTAAAGATAGTTGGAGTATTTGAGAAGCCTGTACCCAGTTTGAAAGAACCTCCCCAGGGGCAGATCCAGAGATATCTGAAAGTGTGGGGGTGGGGAGGTGGGGAGAGGCAATCGAGAGACAACACTACACTAGGGGATCCACATCCACAAATGTTTGTTTTCTAGATGCCCGGAAATTACCTCTGAAGCATTTTGGGTGATCAATAATTTCTTTTTCTATATTTTTTTCCCTTTTTTTTTTACTTTGTAAAAGGGCCCCTCCCTTTTATTGTAAATCCCTTCTCCCTTTTCCAGAAATATAAGCAATTTTTAATGTATTGGAGTGCTATGTTCAGAAATTTGAGGTTTTATATCCTTTCCCAACCACGATGGAACTGAGGTGGGTGTAAGAAAATGTTCTTTTGTGAACAATTTAGAATCCTCTTTTAGAAATTCTGCCAGGCTTTATTTTTGCAAATTTATGTAAGTGTGCTGTATCGACTAATAGTTCACTAAATTCATTCAGCTCATAGTGTCTTGAATCCAGTATAATGAAAAGCCAGATTCAGGTTTGTTGTCACCAGGATGTCTTCTTGTATGTTTCCATTTGCATTATGTTAAGGTGTTCAGCATTTTAATTACGTGAATTACAAATGTCTGGAGTCAAGAATCTGGTGACTCTTAACCTTTATTGGTAACATTTAGAAAACACTTAAAAGATACACTTTAAACATTGATTTATCTTGAGCAAAACAATCGGTTTTGATTTAAATAGAGTACTTGAGTTCAAACACTTTTTATGTGTAGACTTTAAAGATATGCTGCAAAAAATTTGAAATACCGGTAAACCTAAAAAATTCAATCAAAAGGATTCAACTATATGGTACCAACTTCCAACTAGAAACACATTTTGAAAAAGAAGATTTTTGGCTGACTTAGAGTTTTTATTATTAAGTACTACAAAAGTCTTTAAATTGATTCCAGCCAGATTAAGGGTCATGCAGAACAATTTAGATATTATCAATTTTATCTGTTAATTGATGGGGATTTTTTCCATTCAAATGTTTAACTGTAAAAATAATAACTTTATAATAAAATAGCATTTGAATATGGGATGGAATTTGAATTTTTTTTTTTTTCAATTTTCCTAGCTCATGAATACAGTTCATCTTTGCAGCTCAAGGGAGATTCTATTCGAATTGATTATATTAATACTATTTATATACAATTCTAAAATGTTAAATAATTTTATATAATCAACATCTTGAATAGAATCAAAGACATGAAAAAATATTTGTATATTATGTAAGTTTTTTAGTGATTTGCATTGTATTGTATTTCATTGAACAACCTCTAGAAACAATAATATTTCTTACAGCTTCGCAAGCTGTATATTAAATCTTACGCTAGACATAATCATTGCAATAACGGCATGATCTAATTAGTGATTGTGCGCAGTACTTTGAGCTGGAAATTTTGACTTTCATTATTTAGATCCATTTGCGGTAGAGTTAGTGATTTCTTTTATTATCTCAGCCAAGATTGTTTACCCGAAAGGCAAATTTCTTAATGTCTTTGTCTAGGTTAATCTCTTTAGCTCTCGATTTCCTCTCTAACAACTTTAGATTGAAGTTTAATGGGAAGAATTCTTGAGACATAAGTTTTAAAATGACACACGATACAAACCTACAGTACTTATGTTACATTATTGTATGCCTTCATTTTGTTTGTTTTTTTTTTGTTATCAATATTTCACTTGATTGGAACTCTTTTGTGACAAATTTTAGCTACATGTAGCTCAGTTGGATAATCTGTTTCAATACCTACTGTGCACTTAGACTCGGAGATCTGTTGGTGCCCGGTTCAATTAGATCTGACTGCTCTTCTCGTGTTTCAGGTAGAGGTCTTAAATTCATTTACTGTATAGACCACTTTCGTGAAAATTGTAATAAAATCTTCCGTTAAACTGGCAACAACCACTGGGGACATCCAGAGGGCTACGCACTTCGCGCTACGTAGTTACCAGTGTGTGCTAAACTTGTCAAGCGAAAACGTCGAGCGTCACGCGGCAAGCGAAGCGAATCGCGCAAAGTTCCCAAGAGTTGACTTTCGGTAAAGAATGTCTCGATTCCAATGATTCGCTCGCCTGTTCCCACTGCTGACCGCGCGCAAAAACCTCGAAATGGCGGGTGGCAACAGAGAAGTGATTTTGTTATCGCATTGATAGACGGAGGGAATCCGAAAAAGTTGGTCTTGGGAATTCGCAGACGAAGCCTCCGCGACCACCACGTGCGCCGCGTCGAAGTTCGAATATTGGGCGTTCGCATGTTCGACTACAAATTCGTTTGCATTTTCACATTGGAAACACCAGTCTCGTCTTCGATTCAGCCGCGCGTGCCAAATTTCGATGCGAAGTTCACTTGATCGCGTTCAGTGGGAACCGGCCTTAAAGAACTTAGTACACTCTTCCGAAAGAATAGAGAATTAATTTCCAGAGAAGTCAGCAGCGGTCAGATCACAGTTTTGGTATTGTTGGGGTTCTGAGGAAGGGCTTTATAATAATTTTCAGTTTCATATTCCGTGAAACCATCACTATTGGATATCTTATACTATTTTCATTAATTTTGATGATCTGAAAACGTACAGTATGGCCACCTCATCATATGAAGCATCTACGGCCACGATATGGACGCCATTTCTGAATACGTACATTTTACTAGAGTATTGCCTGTTCCTAGTTTTAACTTGTTCAATCTGCTTTGTGTCCACTTTACAAAAAAAAGTCTCCTTTTTCCATCATGCGCTCATGAATTAAAAATGGCCTCTTTTATTGAAACTTTTGCATTCAAAATATATATTACAATTGCTATTAAAACAAAGTGTGTTAAAATTATGTATTTGTACATTACATTATTCCTGCAAATTATTGATTGGTAAAAATAAAATTTGCAGATTTCTATGTCTTATGAAAATGTCAAAAAATTGTTTCAAAACTCATTTTGAAGTAAAAATTATCAACTTAAACATACAAATTTGTGAATTTATAACATGTTTACCCTGATAATAATAAATTATCGTACCAGAATTGTTATGTTAGTTGTACTCTACTTAAGAGATCTAATTTATCATCCATCCAGGTGTGTTTTTTTGTCTAATACCATTGTTGCTAGTTAATTTGATATATGATAATTATTTCGCTAGTATCATTTGCTTGACTTTAGCCAAAAGCCAATTATCTCTGTCAGGATTGAGTAAATGTATCGCTTTCATTCTAATGTCCTCGTCCATTGTATGCTATTTATCTGAAAGTATAAATTCAACTTCATTCATTCATTGTAATAAAATAACACATTAAATAAGAAAAATAAGACTGAAATAAATATGATTAATAGGAAACACCAAAGAAACTTAAAAGAGCTTGTTAAATGGTGTCCCCAAAATATGATATAAAGTATTTATTGATATTAAAAAAACATTTAAGTTGTAAACATACCGTAGTTTAAAAGTTGGTACTTTTAACAGTGAACAATAAAGCTATTTATTATACTGTTGTCTAATTTTTATAGTAAGATAAGATTTATTTGTTCTCTCTTTTATAACAGAGGAACACTCACATGCAGGAGAGGTTCAACCCATAGTTACAAAACAACAACTGACAATATATAAAAATTAATTATTGAAAAGATAAATGAGTAAAGAAAAAATACTGGACAAGCAAAAGCAATGTTATTCTCATTATTCTGTAGTAATTATTAAGGAATAACTTAATGTACAAAAAAAGAAATAGAGAAAGAAAAGAAAAAAAAATATAGAATTCCATTACAGAATATAAAGTAAATAAATAAATAAAAATGACAACAAATATTAATAATCAAATCATAATTATTGAATTCCTAAGGTACACGGACTATTTATTTGAAAAAAAAAATGTGATGTGCCTGTGGTCATGGTGATATCACATCATGACCTTATATAGGCACATCAGTAGTATTATATATTTTTATATTTAATGAATAATCCACGCAAAAAGGAGGCTTCTCCCCTTCCAACTCTTCATCCACAGCTGCCACAAAATAATTGAACTTATACAAGTTGTGGTCATTCATAATCTAAAATTGGAATTAAATTGTCTGTCTCGAGCTTTTCAGTTTGCATTCTAATTTAAAAATGGCACATCAGGTGGTAGTAAACTTAATACTGTAAGACTGAACCGACAGTGTGTTGCACTCAAAACACATGTAAACAAGATAATTAAAGTGCAAACATATAGAATTTTTTCCCATAAAAACTAATTTCACTTAATGAGACCGAGAAATGAAGATGTAAATTGCAGTAAAATTCTTTACAATTGTTCGAACTCAATTCATTTTTATGTATGCAATTGTGAATAATGATGTGGTTATTGGATGCTCTAAGCACAAACAGTCCATCAATGCAAAATATATGATGATAGAAATAGCAGTTTAGCTCTGCAGTGCTGTAATGGTAACTGTACTGCAAGTCACCGGTTGGATCTCTGTGGTGATGTAATTATTTTGTTTGCGCAATTAATTTTAGTCCAACTACTGTAATTGTTGAGTGTACAGTAGCTCTAGATTGTTGGTTAAGATGCTAGCCATCTAGTCCCAGAGTGCTGAGTTCAAATCCTGCAATGTTGATAAGGTGAAGGTATACTGTATTTTGTTGGTCCTGTAATCAACATAGTTTCTCTCTCAGTACAATTTATATAATAAAATAAATGTTTGTCTTGAAAAGGAAATTACGACAGGTTTCCCTCCAATTAAAGACAACTTTAAAGACCATGGTTTTCATGGTATTTGGTACTTTAGTATTTTATTAGAAAATCAATTATAAAAATAAAAGATATTCATTTAGGGCCACAAAATTTTGGTCTTTAATAGAGGTGGTTTTAATTGGAGTGGTCTTCAATTAGAGGGAGGTCTGTACTTAGAAAATGATTAAGTTTGCTACTGGCATATCCTTGGCCCAAAATAAATATAAAATTAATAATTAACTACTGCTATGAACAAAATGCTACATCGATATTATTTAACTTGGAAATTTAAAGATAATATTAGCATATCAGCATTTTAAAATTCAGGGAAATTTTTTTGCTATTAATATGTATCACCAGTCATCCATAAAGTGTCAAAAATAATTATTGCTTAAATTATTTTTTTATTTGCATTTACGGCAAACAAGGTTTGAGAAGTTGCTCTAGGTACGGTACAAGGAGTATAGTAATAATTAGATAGTATTACTCTTAAATTGGGTTACATGATGATAGAACCAAAACATAAAGTAATATGCAAGTAAAGCAATTCTAGAGAGAATTTTAAATTAACATCGACATACTTAAAGCTTCAGTGTGATTAAAAGACGTTAATCTAGTCCAATTGAAAACAATTTTGATAACTGAACAAGTGGATGTAGACTGGTTTAAAGAAAAGATGTCTCTTACTGCCAGAAGCTAAACATTTATATACTGTATTGCCTTTGAAAATAAGAAATTATAGTATATTTTATTTCATGTCTTTAGTTCCCCCAAGCTATGTTTTGATGTTAAGGATTTATTGATTATATTGAAGTTGACGGTTCCATCAGTGTCATATTTATTGATATTTTCTCCTCTTGTCCCCTGTAATTCATATTAATAAAATAACTGGATTTTATTTCTATTTTAACTGAGGTTATGAACCTTATAATAGGAAATTGCCATTTTGAAAAATATGAATATAGCTTGGTTTAAAGAAGATAACTCTTACTGCCAAAAGCTAAACTTTTATATGCTATACATTGCCTTTGAAAGTAAGAAATTATAGTATTTATTTCATGTCTTTAGCTCCCTCAAGCTATGTTTTGACATTTAGAAAATTTAAGTTTATTGATTACATTGAAGTTTTACAGTTCTGTCAGTGTCATGTTTATTGATATTTGCTCCCATTGTCTGCTGCTGATATCTTTGTATGTCTTGGTAACTTAGATATATTTAATTTATGTAAGTTTTCCGTTGCCATATTTATGTATCTTATTCTTTCCAATACAATTCTTAATATAATTGCAATAAATTTCACTAAAAATAAGCAAATGCATACTGTAGGTACGCTAAAAGACAGTCCTCTCATTTCCATTCTACACTAAACCTGAAACTTAGAAAATCCACAATTTTCTATTCTGGCCCTATTTTATGGAACTCTCTCTCCCCAACACAATCTGATTAACTGTATTGTAGTTAAAACTAAAAAGGAAAAACTGTGGTATAGTGAACGAGATACAGATTTTTTAATATTTAAAAACTGGGGGGAAAATGCGTAACCGCCCATTTTTACACCTTTTCCCCCAGTTTTTTAATATTCAAAAATCTGTATCTTATTCACCGTTGCTCAGTTTTTGATCAAACTACTTTTTTCTGTCTTAGAAAATTTTTTTTCCTCCGGAGCCTTGCTTTAAGAGTTTGTATTTTTTTAAATTTTTCTTGCGAGCCTCATTTGCATTAAGCATTTCGCTTTTTGAGGTCTCGCTACTCCATATTATATTGTATTATGTATGTATAATTGTTCTATGTGTGAAATATCAAATAAAGTCAATCAATCAATCTACTCAGTACATTCCTAAATGCTTATGGGGAAAAAATCGCAAGTGATTCAGGTAGGAATCATACCCATGATCTCCAGATAACTGGCCTGGTATCATAAACCATTAAAGATGACCATCCAATGCTTGGTGGCTAAGGGTCAAATTTGATCTTAAGTTTCATAATTATTGACATTTTTCTCTTCTTATTCCCAATAATTCATATCAATAAAATAAAACAACTGGATTTTATTTTTATTTTAATAATAAATGTGTGGTTCTGAACCTTTGGTTATAAATGATGGTTTTGTCTATAACATGATGTGTTATAAGTACAGAATACTCAGTACATTCCCAAATACTTAATAAAAAAAAATCACAAGTGATTCATGTAAGAATCGAACCCACAACCTTCAGATAACTATAGTCTGGTATCATCCATTTAACCACTAAGCTTGAGCGCTTGGTGGCTAGGGTTGAATTTGATCCCTTAGTAGCACTGGGTATGCCTACTGTCGCACAATGGTATTGGATATTTGTTTATGTCAGTGTGTAAAATGTAGTAATAAATTTGCTGTCTATATTAAGTTACAAATAATAAATTTAAAGCATAATAACATTCATATTGAATTTCTTACTTTGGATTATTTCTCATATCAAATATTAGATTTAGGAACATGTTCTATATTGTCAATTAACAGATGTCACTATATGCTTTCTATAACATTGCCACCCAAAACATTTAAAAATGAATTAAATTTGTTACACATTCACTTTTGCAAAAAAATAGAGTTAAATCTCCCTGCTTTACATCTCCCTGGTTAAAGTTTGCATGTTCGAACTGTGCAATAAATTGTCGTACGCTTTTGAAATTGTACGGGATTGTATATCTATAGACATTGTGATTATATGTGGAATTTTAATTACAACCGTTGTTGTTTTTGTTTTGCCCCGTAATCTTGTACTGTAGTTACGTTGTTTTGCCACGGAAAACCACTAGATTTTAAATTTTGTGCTTAAAGAAAAGTGGTGCTATATCCGAAACTAATCATTATTGAGACCTGAAATTTTTGACTGGTAATTCAGACAGGTGCAGATCCAGTGGGGTGGGGGGGGGGATGAGGGCCCATGCCCATGCCCCCTCCCCCGTCGGTCAAGATGAAAAATAAAAAAGAGGGAGAAAATTTGAGTTAAGGAGATGAAAAAGGGGAAAACTGAGTGCACCCATGAGTTTAGTGGCGATCTAGCAGTGGGAGAAAGGAGAGCTCAATTGTTTACCACTTATTTACACCAACCATGGTGGGACGGAGGTGGGCGTGGCGGCATGGACTTTATATTGTGCTCTCCTTGTGTTTCGACTGAGGAATTGTCTCCTGGTATACTGCCTAATTCTCCACCAGATGAATCCCACTGGAACAAATCTTCGGACTTGGTAGGATCGTTAGTGTCATCCACACCAAAAATACTCTTTATTTTTAGAGTAATGGTAATATTTTAAGATCCGCTAATTTTTGGTTCTAATTTTTTTTTATATGGAAAGTAACATTGATACAATAAACAATTATGATTTTTTATTTTTTTATTTTTAAGTTTACAATAATATATTAGTAAAAACCAAAACTACACTATTAAAATGTCCTCATTAATTCACATTTATTGTGATCTCACCATTGTTTAGCGAAAATAAATGTGAAAAATATTCTTACCTGAAGACCAAATTACAGAACTGTTTTTAAAATTATGTTAGTTTTGTAATGAGATTTTCGTTTGCGTATTAAGTGAACATCATATTTGAAATTCCACACTAGCAGTGTACTTGATATTTCGATCACGTATGAACGAAATATGTTTAATATTTGTCACGTTTTAAGTAGCGATCAACAATATAGGTGGTACAAGTAACATTTGAATATGTATAATGAATATTCATACATTCAATTTGCATAAACTTAAATAAGTACTTACTGTAGACATGGATTTTATTGTAATAAATATCATTGAATAATCATAATTAAATATATTAAAATGATCAGATTTTCCTAGAAAATTAAAAAAATATAATTTATGGATTTAAAGAAAAATTGATCAGTTGATATTTTATTTTAATATTTGAACAGTTTTTCATATGGGGTGTTTCTACTGAAAGTTTCAATAGAAACGGTTCTCCTTATCATTGATTGATATATACAGTAGATTGCCGAAATAAGGACTAATAACAACACCACAAGTAAATGATTCAGTGCATTTCGACACGACGTAAGAACCTGTTGTTTTTTTTTTCTATTGCCACACGAAATTGTTCTTTAAAAGAGAATTGATAGAAACTTTTTTTATCCAGTAGAAAGACACCCATAAAAACAGCATTGTAAGTTAACGTACATTAATTTTACCAACATAAACAAAAGATCAGTTTTATGTCTAAGTACTTACACAATATACAATATACACGATTCAATATTAGATCACTGTAATACAGTCAGGGAATTAAATTGATCGAAATTTGATAACACCTATGTGGTGTTATGTTTAAACTTACCACTTTACAAATTACCAATGTTATACTGTAGTTCATTGAACATTTGAATTTAAATATTCAAATTTTGAGAAAGATTTAACTCTCTTTATTGTGCTATATAATGTTACCAAATATTCCTAGTAGTAATATGTTGTATTCTTTATAAAAAAAAAAATTAAAATACTCTGCAGACAGTATGATAAACTGCCAAGAGAAAGTTATATATTTTGGGGGTTGGGGAGATATAGTACAGACAGATATTTGACCTATGAGAATTATTCAAAGGAGGGATATTTTATTTTGATGCTGTAGTAGATGTTTTGTATTTTAGCTCAATTCTATATTACAAAAATTATAGAAAATTTCATATTCCACTATAAAACAGTGCATATTTTTTATTCTTACATTTTAGCACCATGTTTCATTAAGATTTTGTGATTTAACTACAGTAAATTTGATATTTTAAATATTTTATGAATAATTAATTATTTTCAGTCCTACATATTTTGGAAACCAAATAATTTAGCTTATTTCTTGGCATAACATGAACAAAATTCAATATTATATTTTGATACCCTGTCAAAATAAAATATTATATTATTAGTCTAATTATTATAGTTTTGTTATATTTATGTATGTTAACGTGCATACTTGAAAATTTGTACAAAGTACAAGTTGTTGACGTACAGTGCTGTACATAACAACCTCATTACCTTGAACGTCATTTGAAGGTATTTGGATCAATTGGAAGATAAAGTGTTTTTTTGAAGTAATATCATGGTATTAATATTGTTCACTGAATATTAAGAATTATCAACATTTTGATATTATTTAATGATCAAAATATTACATTTGTAATGCGTAAAGCAAGATATCTGTGTTACCCCAGATTTTATTATATAGTAGTTTTTATCAACATATTTATATATTTAATATATTTTTCAAATAGAATAGGAACAAAAATCTGAAGATAATTTTTGTAATTCCCAACTAAATATAATAAATAATTTTGTAGGAATACTGTTAGATAGATGTAAATACTGTAAATGTACTACTATAACAATAATTTATAAAAATAAAGTATTTAAACAAATTTAACAATGATCATTTTTTTTTTATTTAACCTTAACAATAGTTTATAATACATTTCATCAAATATGGTATTGTAGTACTTTCAAATAGTTCTACATTATCATATTTTCAATATATTTCCGACAAATTGTTGATATAAAATAGAATGGAGGTACTGTATTCCCTGGTTATACTGTGCTCACGATTTCATGTATACTTAAATTTTCATATAGTGGAACTTCTCGTATTCGTCTTGGTCTCTTTGCCTTTGGCGTCGGCCTAAGTGACGCATTCTCGTGAGAATTTTGCCATGCATATATAATTTCGAAATCTTCTTGTTTATACGATTTAGGTTGTATCGTTAATTTCTCCTGCCGTTTTCTCTTCGTCCAACACCACACCCAGATGAAATTATTAACGAATAAAACTCCAAGGAATCCAAACGCCATGGATTCCGCTAACAGCGATTTAATAAACCACATATCACATTCATCAGAGTCTGTTTGCTGTCGAGTTCTTGCATCAACCATTACAATTCTAAAGTAATCAACCAGAGATGAACAGTTATCTGTTGTTGATAAACTATTCCAACATTTGTTTATATTATTTGTTCCATTAACTGGTTTGCAAGTTAAATTACTTTGCTTTAATGAACTTTGTGCTTCTGTACTGTCAACCAAAATATCTGAACTACAATTTTCTAGGTTTTCTTCATCGGTACACTGAAATTTCCAATTATTTTCTTTTGGTTTAATGAGATAATAACAGGCATCAGAATCAGGAAGATGTTTTGATGTTTTGGTACAGGCAATTTTCTTCAAAACAAGAATACTGTTCAATTTTTGTTCAGTAGATATCGTAGAGTTTAATAACTCTTTACTGTTTTCATTGGATTTATTTAAAGCTACTGGTGTTTTATTCTTTTTGTGTATACTCACACTCGAGGTGTCCTGCATTTTTCCGATTTCTCCCGGCACAGATTCAGGTGTGGGTAGCTGCGGTCGAAGTGAATTTGTGTTTGTTGTAGGCATGAACTTTCTGTATGTTTGCGGCTTGTCAGTATTCCATTTAGGAAGTGTTACCATCACCGTTTCATCAGTTGCCTTTATCATACATTCAACCGTGAGCATTATACAAAATAAAATGAAAAGTGTTTCTGGTTTTGTTTTCCAGTCCATTTTGGTTTCCTTTGAATAATTCAATAGTTTTTCTCGTATTTAAATTCCAGAAGCAGGTCCAATCTCTCTTCTGTCATTGTCGAGAATATTGTATAATACTAATATGATGATTGATCCAACTTAATTCCGCGTAAAAGTCAATAGCATACATTTCGCGACACTGATGACAGGCAAATTAAATTGCTGATACCGTTTGCAAAGTTACGCTCGTCGCACTAGCCTTATTTCTCACCTATTAATGTGGACAATTCCATTCCCGTGAGACTATTTTAACTGGTTGTCCATGCATCAAAGATGAATAGCCTCATTTCATTTCTGGTCCATGTGACAATAGCTTTTCATTTGACCAAACTAATGAGTTTTATCGTACGTTGAGTGATCATGAGAATATCATGCCCCAAAGCGTGGTAAATGTCTGGATGTCAATCTCCACTGTTTTCATCCACTTATTGATTATTTCAACATTAAAGATGAGCGGACCTCTTGCTGGTGTCAAGCCTGGAACAGTGAGTTGAGAACTGCATCACGTTCCACTAAATAAACAATTATCACAAAGTAATTCCCCTGAAATTTATTTACGCTCTCACAATATTGAAATTCTCGTTACTTTCAAATATTATCATCTGTGAAGCAACTAGCTTTTCATGATTATAGATAAAAGCAAATTATTTATCTCCTGCATCCCATCAAAGTTGTTTACTGCAGAATAAGATGCAATCTACTTTAATAAACACATGTTTAATTCCCTTCAATGCTTTGACAATGCTTCACTGATACAAGTTTACATACCAAATATAATTGTCCATCAGTTTTATACTTTAGTTTCTCATAAAGTATATTTCAGTGTTGCTGTTTCTGTAGACCATCTAGTTTTTCTGTGTTCTTCTTGAGAATTGCTTTGAAAATAAAAAATACTACACTGCCAATTTCATTTGCTTTCCCGTATGACTGCTGTGTGACGTGTTGAGATAAGCGCATTTCACTGCAGATTTACCTGTGATAAGTTGCAATTCCCAGCAGATTTACCGAATTAAGTTGGTATTTTTCTTCAAGTCTTGTCTCAATAAATCTGAAAAAGTAATCATCAAATCACCATCTGCTTCCAGGGATAATTTGCATAATTAGCCATTCTCTATGCAAGCAGTAATATTTTTCATTTGCCGAGCTCAGTCTGTCGTGACTTGTAATGTGCATTCAAGCATGAAGTCTTCCTACATGTGCACGTATTCTGTGCACACATTCAGTATAGAATGGACACGGTCTCAACACATTTGCTTTGTCTGAAATGCTATTGTTTTTCAAGATCAAGAGAAACTGAGACAATTTTATAAGGATGCATTACCTTTGACCTTTCATTTTAATTTTATATTGCCTGAAGCGTAAACAGCT
The DNA here is from genome assembly GCF_011630105.1 of Anneissia japonica. Lineage (NCBI taxonomy): Eukaryota > Metazoa > Echinodermata > Crinoidea > Comatulida > Comatulidae > Anneissia > Anneissia japonica. Next base: position 237,676 of record NW_022720930.1, on the reverse strand, counting down.
TTGTTATTCCCCAGCTGACTGTGTTGGTTTACAATAATAATAATTTTAACATTTTCATGACATTTAAAAATTAAAAGGAAAAAAAAAATCAATTTATATTCAATTCAAGGTAGAGGTTTCGCTGTTGTTTTGAACAGAAGCATTTTTTTTTAGTTGATTTTGATTTTCTCCAGCTTGAAGGTTAACATAAGCCTCCACAAAAAACATGGTAAACTTGATTAATTGCTTCAAAAATATTTGTTATATCCTGCCTACTGTATTATTTGTTTAATTGCGAGTTGTCATCAACTACCAATGTTACTTTAATTTTTTGTTGATAATAATGTTAATTATTCTTCTTTAAACTTGGGGTTTGTCTTATACGTGGATAGTCTGTAAATTTACAGTAATTTTATTATACATATAACATGATTTTATTTTCATAGTTTTTAGCTCTGTATACTAATTATATCTTTAAAGAGTGATTTTATTTTGTTATACTAGAGTTGTATATTAAATTTGTAGTTTTTATTTTTTTTTTCTTTTTGTAAGAAACTTTACTCTAATGGACATTTCCTGAGTGTCAATCAAATTTAACAACTGACCAATCAGAACATGACCAGCAATATGCGCATGTCCCACAAATGCACGTACAGTATTTGCGTATGTGTTTTACAGGACACTGTTGTTTTGTGGGACCTTCTGAAAGGTCCATTACCTGCTATTCATTTAGGATGGGTTCAACTGTAATAGCTCATTTGCACAAAAATGAACACTATTCTAAGAAGAAAGGTCTTGTCCCGATTATCAAATTTTCATTGACAAAATAAAAACTGTTGTATGCCCATATATGGTCATGTTGTGATGTCATCATGACTATATACTTATTCTTTATTTAGCCAATGAAAAAATGTACAAATCAAAATCCAAGATGACAAGGAATGACCAAACTCTGGCCCTCAAGCTGGTCATTCCACCTTAGAAATTGATTAAATAAATACAAAAATATAACTTTCTTTAACTACAAAAGATTTGCCAGAGGAAAATTTGATTAAGAAAAGGATCGATAAAAGACAGCAAAAACTAGATAGCAAAAATAGCAATAATACAGTATTTATGGTAGGCATGTCACATGATTTTGTCAAGTAAAATTTGATAGTCTGCTCAGGGCTTAAAGCAAATTGTCTTGAGGTGTCCTGACCATAGTTTCTAACAAGAAAATTTATTTACATTTTACATTACATACTTTTTCGCCTACTTTAATAATCACATTTAAAAACAGTCATATTTTAAATTGTTAATACAAACAATTTCTGTCTTTGGCCGCAGGGTAAATGTCTTTATACTTGAATATAAAATAAAATCCAGAAAGATTTCTCTACAAAGTATGTCAATCGAGTCATGCCTTTGGGAAAGTTCATTGTACTCGCACCGTTGATTGGCTTTTGTCTAATTATTCGCCCGAAAGGATAACAAGATTATTTATACCCTGCAGTATTATACCTTTTATCGCTTGAATACTCCAATATTATTCTAAGTAATTTCCTGAAAGCTTTAGGAACAATATGTCAGTTTACTTTAAAAGATTGAAGTATGTGAATGTAGAGCAAATACTCACCTCAAGTCACAAGGTTTTGGTTCAAACAAACTCCACTTCATACTTTTTTTCATGAGATGGTCTCAGCTGAAAAACATAGATTCCCTACTCTGAGGATAAGGAAATAGCCTGGATTGAACTGGAAGTAGCTATCGTACATAATGTATTATACTTTCTTATCTGAGATTAATCAGTTGACATTTCTATCACACAGTAAATGCTCAAATAAGCACTGCACTTGAATAAGCGCCGCGCCAAACCTGATTTTTTTCACTAAGCGCCGCTCTCGTATTAGCGCCGCAGCACTTAATCAAGAGTATATAATAATTACCCTGTGTGTCATGAAACACTTTCGAGAAGCAGGGTTTTAAATACAATGTATAGTGTTAAAATGAATAAATAACACAAAGAAGACGCATGCATTTTTTTTATGAAAGTTTATTTACAATGACTAGGACCTATGATAGGCCTACCGAACTACAAGAATATGTGAGATAGGTAACAGGCATGGAAAGTGCAATGGTATACTTACATAAATTCAGAGTACAAAACTCCACCCTTGTTTCTTCAGAGAGGGCATAGACCATACCTTTCCAGAAAATGCACAGATTCCATACTAGAGTATTCATCACTCAGGATTAACGTGAAAGTAGCCACATGTACTCATATAAATTCAGAATTCTTTATTGAATTAAAACTCTACTACCACCACCTTTGTTTCATCAGTCCTTTTTCAGAAAATGCAAAGATTCCTCCATTTTCCTTAACAGAAATTTCCTCAAAAATCAAAATTTGTGTTGAAGTAGAAAAGGCACAGTGACCTTGTTACCTGTAGTCTGATAAACAGTTAATTCGAAGACTAACAGCACTTCAAAGACTGACAAACTATATTGGCACCAGTGGTGGCTCCAGAATTTGCCTGAGGGGGGTCCGAGGTCCCCGAGTGGGGGATTTAGCTGATGAAAAAAGTGGGTGTGGTCGGGCGTCACTCAAAATATCTCGAAAGTAATTCATGGGGGCGAATCCCCCCAAAAATATGACAATTTAGGGGTTTTAAAGGCTTCTTTCATCGATTTTGATTCTCCCCCGACAAATTGTGGTTTTTCTCTCCAACGGGGGGGGGGGTTGGGGAACATGATCCCCGGGCACCTTACCCCTTGCTTGCTCACCGCTGATTGGCACAGCTTTTGGTCTTCATCAGGTGATAAATCTCAAACAAAGATTTACAGTATGAAAGATGTTTTAGCTTTACTTCAAAGATTAAAGTGGAAGTAGCCTACACACAGTGTACTGTATTGCACTCACATAAAGTAACAGTTTATTCTTGGTTGAAGAAAAACTCCACTACGAGCCTTATTTCATCAGATTGGAAAGAGCTACAATATGCAGAAAATGCACTTATTTCCTTTATTAACTATTAAATATGAGCTGGTAGTAAATTATTTTCTAATGTAGGTTTAGTAATTTAAAACATCTGTCTGTGATAGTATCTGAATTTATATCATTGCTTACTTCATTTAAATTGGATTGGATTTATTCAGTGTAAACATCAGGGATCACATTTTCAGCAGCTTGTGACTACTCCCAGTCTCTTGTTCACCTAGATGTAAATTACCTCCTTCCAAGGGCTTAGCCAGCGACCAGCACGGTCGTCTTTTGGACGGCCAAAAACTATTCAGGACAGCCACTTATACTGTACCGTTACGGCTTGGCCTACTCAGCTTGGCCTAGCCTAGTTGGGGCTGGTCTACTTTAATAGCAAATTCTTTTATATTCTTTGAATTTTAAATGTTGCATTAAAACTAAAGCCTATTTCGCTTTTCTGGCTAAACCCCTGCCTCCTTCACACCTCTCTCAAATTTAACCTGTATAGTGTTTATTCCAAGATGTTGATCTGCCAAGTCTCCATGTCACCAAAATGGTTCTCTGGAGATCTCTGGAGATGTCTGGAGAGATCTCTGAAGAAGATAAACTAGGTTATTGAGGCTCCTGAAAATGAGTTCAAAGTTCCCTTGGAGGACCGAATACAAAATTTATAGCCATCACACTAATGTAATATTTGACAAAAATATCACAGTTTATGCAATGACATTGAACAATGTCACATCAGTTCTGCTTTTACAGTAAACAATACCAAATTTATTTCGTTAGGCACAGGTCTCTCTCTAATTAAAGACCACATTTGGGACCAGAGCTCATAGGCTTTAGCAGCTTGGTAGGTAATTAGAATAATAAAGATAAAAGAGATTTGTTAATTTTTTTTATGGGACTGTAAAAAAGTGGTCTTTAATTAGAGGTAGTCTTTAATTGGAGGGGTCCTTAATTAGAGGATCCGAGCATTATGCCAAAATATTTAGCACCACCTTTTTTGGGTGTTGAGAGCATGCATACTGTGCTCTTTTTGCATGCTATAGCACATTTAATATTAATAATTGCATAACATAGAATGTAATATATCATTTTATGTGTTACATTCTATATTGTAAACTTCAAGACACATTCTAAACAATCTCGGCTCTCGTTATTATCCTCACATATGCGCTGTGACGACAACCATTTTTTATGTCATTGTGTGTGATGTCCAAAGATTACAGATTGTGATTATTATTACCACCATAATAAAAATAATAAATTACATTTGAACATGTTTGGATTATATCACCTAAAAGGTATTTTTCTACAAATTTGCTGTTGCCATATTAATAAATAATAATGATAAATTAATTATTATTACTTAAATAATAATAATTATAATACTAAAATGTATTAAAGTATAGAACACAACATTCGATGTACTGTATACTTAAAGATGCTTCATCCTAAAGAAAAGGTCCTAAAAATACCATACCATCCTGCACATTTTTTTTCACAATGTCATGTCTATTGATATTAAAATGAATTAATTCTAAAATATGATTGGCTAAATCATTCAAATTGTAATTAACTGTCTACCAATCAAAAAACATGGTTATTTTTATATTATTATAAATTTGTTAACGCCATTTCTTTCATGTACGGTATATCATTATAACAACTGTCCAAGAATAATTTGATGTGCAGCCAACAGTCATGTCCAATTATTCTTTTGTGCTGTCCAACTTAATCAATTTATTTTAAAATTTGTATAATTTGATGTACATTAGCTGGGCATAAACCAATTAACCAATTGCAAATGATGATTAAAATTGTATGTAAAGATAATTAAGAAAGATCTTATTAGTGAATTGTGCTCCATTATTCTTAAGCAAATTATACAGATAATTAAAGACTTGTCCATCCAATGAATAATAAATACTATAAAAAAAAACCTTCTCTTTTAGTAAAATTCAAATCATCAATCATCAAGCTGTTTCACTCACTGCTGTGTTAAGCCCATCTTCCAACATTTTCCATCTTTTTCTGTCCATTGCCATTCTTGCCCAGTTTGTTGTTCTTCATGTAAGTTGTGATGTCATCCCTCTACCTTTTTTGTCTCCTTTTCCTCCTTTATCTGGTTCTTAACTTCTTGGTTGCCAATTTGTTAATTTCTTAGGATAGTCCATCTATTGTCTTCTATTTATGGGCCCAGCCCATCTCAATTTCATTTCTGCCTTCTCCATAACATCTCCTGTTAGTTTTCTTATTTTGGTGTGTCTCGCCTTATCCTATAGCGATAGTGATTTTTCCTTTACATGGCTTTTTTGGATTGATATTCAAACTAAGAACTCTTTAACTATCAATTCTATAAGGTTATTTATAATAAAAAAACATTGTATAAAGAAAATTAAATAAAGCTCTTTCCAGACTATCAAATTTTATTTGACAAAAACATGCATCATGACTAAATATGGGCATAAAACAATTTTTTTGTCAAAGAAAATTTGATAATGTTGATAAAGCTTACTGCAGGTTTGGGAGTACAGTAGGCCTATTAAAAAGCATACAGTACAGTCCTAAATATTTTTGATGATATTTTTGATAAAAATATCTGTTGTCAAGATAAATGTTTATACAATAATACCGTATATATTCTCACACGTAAAGTGATCAATGTGTAAAACTACCCCTGAGTTTGGGAAGACTTTTGGATAACCTCCCCTCCCCTCCAAGGCTTTTGGATAACCTCCCCTCCCCCCCCCCCCCCCCTTGTTTCACCTTCGTCATTGCTCCTTTCATTACGATTTACTGGGAACAAGCCTGCGTGCCCTTCAAATCATAGGCTTTGTGAAGATCATGGTATTCAAGAGCATTACCGTAATTAAAACCTGATTTTGAATTTGCGTTCATTCATACTACATTTAGTAGCTTAATTTTAATAGTAAATTTGCGTGCTTATACGGACCATAAGACAAACATGATGTAAAAAGCCTAAAATTAGCTATTTTAAGCCTTGTATTATACACAAGAAAATATGATAATAATATTAAAAACAATAAAATAGAAAAACAATAAAATATCTTTGTGGAGAACTTTTCGAGTAATGTTTTTATAACACTTAGGTTGCAGATAAGCGACAGTGATTTATTTTTGTGGCCTTCGAAAATGCACTTAAAAACCCTATGTTTGCAGTGACTTGGCACCGATCATCTGTAAAAAGCAATATTAAAACTAAGAATAAAGTGGTATAAAAGCAGTGCATGAAGGTTTTTTAAAGCACACAGGAAACATCAGAGTTTGGGTTCGGTCCTGTGTTAAATCAAAAATTGACTTTGGCCCTCCAACCATTTCTTATGCCCACTCCTGACTTGCATGTGAGGTTATAATGTCACATTGAATTATTTGTATTGTATTTTATTTTTATAAGGCTAAAAATTATATGATAAATGATATATGATGTATCTATATTTTTAAACACAAGAATCACTCAAATATGTCTCCAAGATGATGAAGGTATTTATAATAATCAAATAATCATATTTGTTTAAATTTATGCTAATCACGTACAAAGCTCTCCATCATGTCTTTCACACGTCTACGCATGTGATATGCTGACTTTAGACATCATGCTTTATGTCATTAAGCTCATCAACTTGTTACCAGAATCTTCCCTAGGGGTATAATTACAGGAGTGCAGAACAGGAAACGTGCCCAAAGCACAGAAATGAGGGGAAGGGGCGTTCATAATGAGCCTAGACAAAAATTATATAGGGCTTTAAAATTCTGAAGACAAGAAGCTCAGAACGAAGAACCTCTCCAAGCTGGCCGCCATTTCCATTCCTCCCCGGGGGGCCAAAAACACTATTTAGCCCATGTGTGCTCCTATACTCTGGAACTATGAGTTGCCTATGTATCGCGTGTCTTCGAGCCCTCCATGGTAAAAACATTTTGAATAATTCTTCAGAAAATTGCATGGAAATTCTCAGCTTGTGGCCGACCATTTGAGGCCAGCTCCAACAGTTGGATTGTACAATACATTGCATATGAGAAAATACATTATGCATTGTATGCAATGATATATTTCTTATATCGTTTACTGTCAAAATTAATAATATTTATGTAATGTTATATTAGATGCATATTCCTTAAGATCCAACTTATCACACATTGCTGGTTGAGCAGTTTTTCAATTCCTTCATCAGGTAATCTAATGACGATAAGCATCGCTGCCTCTAAAAAAATGTTTTCTTTAGAGAATAGATAACAAACATTATACCGTATCTCATAAATCAGTTTTTGCTATGGGCCCAGTTTCAAATTCATCCTCTAACTAATGGTTAATTACAGTTTGCCACTGTCTTATTTTTTTTCTTAAATCAAATGAAACCTCATTCATCATTGGCTGCTAAAATGCATACATTCTGAATTTTTATTTCTGTGATTGGCTACTGTATATCTCATCTATTACAAGCCATGCACAAAATGTACTATGTACACATAGTTAAATGAAAGAAGTTATACTTGGAGCCTACTCAACTAGTATACCATTTTTTTTTTCTATAGTTGTGTAGTTGCTAGAAAATGGAGAAAATAAATTGATGGTTATTCTTTAAAGTGCTGAGTTCTTTCGTGATATGTATTCTTATGAATAAACCATAAGAAAGGCAAAAATAATAGTGTGATTTGTATCCTTTTCTGCTAAAATAAGTCCGTACATAATGTGTTTTAATCCTGAAAATTAAAGATGTTTAAATTATGTTGATAATGTTAATACTTAAATTTATTCTGTTGTTCATCTTCACAGCAACTGTGCATTTCTTTGAGAACTACTTTGATATGCCTGGAGCGCTTGTATTTGCCCGGATGGTGGATCTAGAAGATAAAAAGGTTTGTAATAATGATTTTATTATGTTGTATTAATGTTGACTTAAGCCTCTGGTTTCCATGAAATCGCTACACTGTCGCTACAACGTTTCTAGAGCAATCGTTTTACTCTGGAGCAGTCCCGGATTCAATCCTATTCTACTGACAATCAGCATCACCGAAAGCTGTCAGCGATTGTACAGAAAACCAAGCTTTACATAGTATGCTCAAAGAAAATGATATGAATGTGTAATTTAAATACTAATACCCTTTTCACACATAAAGAAAATGTTTAAATAGAAGTTGCATGTTTCAATTAAAGCTTTGTCAAATTTCATTAGACAAAATAAGTGACATGCCTAAATATGGTCATGATGACATCACAATATGACCATATATAGCCATATCATGACTATATACAGTACGGGCATACAACAGTTTTTTGTCTAAGAAAAAAGTGATAATATTCCTGAAATATCTACCAACATCACTATGGTCTTCTTTACATAGCGAATTTAAACCCTGCTAAAAGTCTGTACGACTGGTATTCAAACAATGGCAACAGGTTCAATTAAGCCCCAATAAAATAATAAGCGTCGCCCTGTGAGCCTACACATTTCTGCGTTCCTTTACATGGATGTACTGGCACACTATTAACGCGAGGTATCTGGCAAAATGCTTGCTATTTTTTTTCCAGCTTAAACACTTTCCTTGTAATAATTTGTGAATTAAATGTAGGTCAGTAGAAAAGTATAATTAGTAATGTTGTTTATAGTTATTCGTGGTTCTTCTAGGTTGTAAAATGTATAATTTTATTTGTTACGACAATGATTGATGGTATATATTTACAGTTGATATAGATCACTTTGGTGATTGTTCTTGTTGAGCATCCAGGCTGTTGGAACAAACCGCAAAAGTTCTACCCATAACTAACGATCTTTGTCGCACTGTTATGGATTGCACTTTGTAATAGAATTGTTTTGTTGTCCTGTACTCTTGCCATAATCGGGGGCCCCAAGTTAGGAAAAGATATTTCCGTAAGATCTGGTTTGATGAAATTTTTAAACACATATCCCTATGAATTTTACTGCATATAATGACATAAAGCAGCAACTGGCCCGTATTCCACAGAATCATGACAAAATTATTTACTACAAATATAATAAGATAATTTTTGTGGGTGCAATAAAATAAAATGTTTCTCAAGGGGTGCTGAATTCAGATCAGGAGAAGTACCATATAATTAGTCATGAATTTGTTGTTCTATCTGATTTTTAATGATTGCACAATCATATGCTAGTTGTAATGACAATGCAACAATGTGTAGTTGGTGATAGTTTAAGAAAGTAATAGATCTGCATACTTCAAAATTCAAATTGAAAATAATTTATTTCATAATTAATAGCCTGCATTAGAATGAAGCATTCATCATGCAATTGATGATGTATTATTTGTTATGAGAAACCATTGTTTACTACTGTATATAATTCAAATATTAGAGTTTAGGGTCTATTTTAATATATTGTATACAGAGAATTATTTAATTTATACCAATAACATTTTTAAATTTTTGTATCCAGATTTTATGCAATTTTGTTACAAACATTGACAAAGAAGAAATTTTATACAATTTAGTAGATTATTTGATCAAACATTTTACTTCAGCTTTGGGCAAATAAAATAGAAATGACTTTTTTTTTCTTCGTTCAGACCATTTATTGCTCAGTGAATGGTTGCATTTTTATTGCTTGTATTACTGCTTTGATAGTCTATAGAAGATATTTGCATTATTATCACGATTCAACATTCTGAATAATAGTAATTGTTGCAATCGAGTGGTCATCAATTTGAACGTTGATACATTCCATTATACTTATTGCAGATATCAATTGTGCTACAAGATTCTTACAATTTACATAACACATTTTCATTTTACCTCACTGTTTTATTGATAAATTATTAGTTAGAGAATGCTGTATATGCTATAAATTAATTGTTTTGTTTTTGCTATTTTTATTTATTTGATCTGTCAAAAAAAATTTTCTATAGTGGTGGACACATACTGACAGGAATAATAGCAATCTGAAATTGCTATATTCCATTTCTTACACCCATTAAAACACAGGTGGGCAAAGTGCAGCCCGTCAGCAATTTTTTTTTGCGGCTCACGAAAATGAATTACAAGCCCTATGTGTGCAGCCTGCCAACCATTTTGGCTTTTTTGCGGCCCCGGCACCAATCACCTGTAAAAAGTATAGTAAAACAAGCATAAGTGCACTGAAACATCAGAGTTTGGGTGTTTGAATCAGAAATTCACTTTGGCCCTCCGACCAATTTTAATACCCACCCCTGCTTTAAAGGGTGATTAAGATATGGTCCAACCAATGGTTGCCGGGTTGACACAGTTGCATGAAGAACGCAATGCGTAAGGCATGTGCAACAAATCGTTTTTTTAATGACGATTAGTACACACGTCCACCAACAATCAGCAGACGATGTCGTGTCATGTTCTCACAAAGAGCGCAGATGGATTTGTCGCCAGATGGTTTTATAACCGTACAATGCAGCGTGCATGTCCAGCTTAACACGCCGAGCTAGGTTCTCAATTGGCTCCTCCTCATCTTAAGTAGTGCGCCATTAAAATTGATTTGATTTACAAAAGGAAACGCAATACTCATCAATAATGACTTATGAAGGAACAGAATCAAAGTTTGATCTGTGTATAGTACTAAATGTATACAATATAGATAATGAACAATCAATCTGCATTGCTACTTAATGCCTGTTTGAGTATTGAAAAAAAACATGTGTTTCTGCTTATGTATAAAAAATATTAATGATTGCATAATTGCCATACATTCGGGAATATTTGTAGACATTTTGACTACAAATTTGTTCTGATGGATGAATATTATTACAATATTTATCATTACAAAAAAAAAATATAATTGTGAAAATGATAAAAATTAAAAGCAAATAAATGTGGTTACTCAAGAATAACCTAATATTGAGTATCAACTTATACATAATTTATATTAAAGAACTTGATTTTACTTTGTGGTGAAAAACAAAACCTGCATGGGATAGATTTTCCTAATTTTCATATTGACAGGTGTATTGTGGTACATTTTTGCAATGGTTTTCCTGCAAAGTGGCACTGCATGATTACAGGGAAACCCCTTGTTGTTACAATTCTTTAAAAGCATATTTGGGCATAATACAGAATAACTTAATATTGTTATGTTTCTCCAGGCTCACGGCAACTTATTCCCCAAGCCTCCAGCAGTACTTCGCCTTAGCATTAGCCTCTGCTGAAAGTGGACCTTTCCTGGTGTGTCAATCAAACTTCATCTTGTGAGACCTTACCAACAATATCCAAGGGGTGGGGCTTAGCAGAAAGGTCCATTATCAGACTCACCTGATGGACAGCTTTGCTTCCTGTCAATGTGGAGTCCCCCATTGGCTAATTCTGTATTGTTTCACCAACATGCTCCATCAAATCACTTTCTATCCAGTAGACTTATTAACACAAATATATATTAATTTTAAAATGTATGAGAATTTTATGAATTAAATGTAATTTAATAATTTTATCTTTGTAGGCTGGAAAGAGGTTGTATGAGTACAAGTTCCAGAGAGATATTGCGGCATCGTTTGAGAAAGTGTTCAGGCGTCAAGCATATGCCGGTTTGACAACGTTTGATTGATTTAGCCACTGAAGCCAAAGATGGCAATATCAAGACAATTTATCACTGTTACATCATCAATCTCTTTCACTAAATTCGTAGAAGTATAATTATACAATTATAGGCCTTCTATAGTAGCCTACACAATACTTTCCAATATCATAATAAGAAATTTTACATACCGTACATTAAAAATAAAAGACAAGCAAGAATTTAAAAAGCCATAAGAACAAAAGGACTGAGATTTGGGAAATTATCTTACAAGACCGGCTAATTGACCAATTTTCTGAGGGGTTCCCTAGACATATACAATGATATCATGACAGAAAAGTTATTGGTCGGTACACCAGGAGATCCCCGCCCCTCCCCCCACCCATCAGCCTGTCACCCCTTTGACTTTAAATACCACTCTATGTTCTATTTGAATTACAGTTGTATCTTACCAAAGCACACAAGTAAAGATCTGCATAGTATGGTTTGAACCATGACCTGAACATCGATACTTTACTCCTGCAACACAGGAGTCCCACGTCCCTCGGAACACCTGGGAGTCTCCCGGAAATTGGTATGGCCGCCCACACTCCTGCAAACAAGCAAAAATCTCCCGGAAATTCACTTATCTCCTGCAAATTCAGTAAAAAACAAATCTTTTTGTTTTATTTAGGCCTAAACTTTGGTTGCCGATTACTTTTTGCAGTCAGACACTGCCATTTCTGGCTTCTAAATGTGCCTATTCTAAAAAAAGTCATCTCCTCAGCCCCAACCATAGTGGGCGTGGCCCTTTGTTTGGTACCCACACTTTTTCCTCATAGAATGTATAGCGCCCCCAATGTCATTAAACGAATCTCCCGGAAATGGGTTTTTCCAACTTGGGACCCCTGTTCCTACAACATATCATAATGGTAATTGATTATAGCGATAGTAGTAATAATTATGAAGTAAAATAATGATAATTTTTCTTTACTTAATTGCAGAGGGTTCAGGTGGCTACTTCCCTAGCTACAAAGCAGACCCGTTGAAGTTGATACAGCCTTGCAGTGACAGTGTCAAGCGGTGGCTACGAAGCCTCAAGGAAAGCGGCAAGTTTGTGTTCTTGATGACAAGTTCTAACGTTGACTATGGTGTTTCCCTGCTTGAGTACACTCTAGGGTAAGTACAGTATAGTAATTTGATGTTGCATCCCTGCCTAAAGCTTGGTTTCTATACAATTGCTACATCCTATTGTTGACAGCTTTTGGTGATGCTGATTGGTCGGTTGAGTTAGGAAGCCTTCCCGATTGCATCGGCGACTGCTACGGAGTACAATGATTGAACTGAAGACACTGTAGCGACAGTGTAGTGATTTTAGGGAAGCCAGACTTTGATTCCTTATGAGGTAAATTATAAGAGCAAAGGGTTCTAGGTTCTAGACCTCCATGGATTGCAGAAAATATCTGGCAGGGTCAAGGAGCAAACTTTCTGCAGCTGTCATTTTAGCAATACATTGTGAAAATGAATCTCAGCATAGTTTTGAAGGTACTTGAAGCAAGGGGGAAAGAGGTGGTTTGGTAAATCTGAAAGGGGGCTCGCTCAAACATTTTTTTCTCTGTAATGAACACCAAAGTACAGTATTATGCAAGATGTTTTACTGTTTGGATGGATTACATCTTGAATTTTGGGGTTCCATGTCTACCGCAAGTCGCAGGAATCTCTAGGAAACCGGGACGGTCTCCCACACTCCTGCAAGCAAGCAAGAACTCCCAGAAAATAACCCATCCACCGCAAATTCATAAAATATTTGCATGTTTTTGCTACTAAATTATCAGTTGTCTCACGAAAGTCAGTGCTGATGGGTATCACCATGCTTAGAAAATTAACATTAAATGTGTTTAAGAAAGCTAATTCAACCAGATCACTGGTAAGTTGCTTCTTCAAAATTGGAAAACCTGCTTTTTTCATTAGTTCAGATTCCCAAAAGAAATACAGAACAAACTGTTGCTATTTATTTATAGCAGAAAATAATAATTGAAGCATTGAGATGAAAGAACTCATTGCCGCAATGATTAAGGTAATCGTTTTGTCCAGACATATTTGTAACAGAGCTTTCATATTTTGGATGAATGATGTTATGTTGTTGACGCCAACGTGACTGTGTGCAAAACACGCAGACATAAGATTGATATCCGATTGCCTCTCTATGTAGCCTCTGTTTTATTTACTTCAAAAAGTTGCTTCCTGTAATGTTGAACTCATAACTCCAGTTATGGTTTGTATAATTAAGTTGCTGATATTTTTATTCGATTTGTGTTATCAGATATATGTCTTGAAATTGGTCAAATAATTTGTAGAAATCTCTTTCTACACTAGAAACTTTGACAAAAAAGTGTTGTATGGCCATATATAGATATGCTGTGTCCATATATGGTCATAACGTGACCATATTTAGTCATGTCATGTGTTTTTGTCAGTAAATGTTGACATTCTGTACAGGGCTTTGTGGCATGCATATAAATATTTACTTTATGATTGATATGATATACCCTTAACTTTTTTTTATGGTCATTGGATTAGGGAATCAATTATACTCAATGTATAATTATTACTTCTGCTCCCTGGGGAGAATTCATTATCATGCAAAATTAATAATGTAATCCAATGGGATGCTAAAGATTTTTTATTTATTTTAATCAAATATGTAATCTTTGTTTCATTGTTTCTATCTATTTAATGGCAGAAAAATAAAGTAAGGAATAATGTTAGTATACTAGAGGGTCAGCTTATAGATCTTCATTTTGGTTCTTTTCTTTTGTGATTTTCATTTTTTCTAAAAAATTATATTCTTGTATCTGCGATTGAGGATGGGCAAACCAGCACTGCTACAGTGATTTAGTTAACTTTGGTTGGCCCTGCTGGTTTCCCCAATTTTTGTATATTGTACCAAATAAATAATGAAATGAAATGAGATCAAATGTTAGAACTTGGCTGAGATACCTTTCTGCTACATTGTGATATTTATTATACAATTTGCAAATGCTTCCATGTGTACAGGGTTAGAGTCCTCATCATCCAGTCCCAGTTCCATGGGTTCAAATCATCTACAATCCCATCTTTTTTTGTTCTTGCACCAAAAACACATCCACTCCCTTCAGGTTAGTCGTATGTAGGAGTATTGAAATGGTATAGGGGTGGATGGTTTGGGGGAAAGGTATTGTGGGGTGCTCGATGATTAAAAGGGGCACTAGCTCACACAATGGAGTGATTTTTATCAATGATTTTTTGCTTTAAACAATTTCATTGGGTGAGGGGGATACTTGGGGATCGTGAGTGGGTTTTTAGGGTGGGGGTGTGCGCACCTTCTACATACTCTACTGCTACACTTTCATAAGACATAATTATTGGAATGGATACTCCAAGCAAACTGCAGTTATGAAAAAATAAAACATTTAAGCTAGAATAGGGAATATATAGTAGAAAGCCAGCTCAAAAATGTGTATAATATCTTTTTAGTAGTTGTTGTTGTTTGAGATTATTTTCTTCTTAATTTTAGAAAAGATTGGCAAAGCTATTTTGATGTCAGTTTATTCTACGCAAGAAAACCAGGATTCTTCACTGAAGAAGATCCAACAAAGCGCCCCTTCTTGGAAATCAGTAAGTAAGAATAACAAAACTGTTAGTGGAGCTGATGTCAGAGGGCGCCCTCAGATCACCGGTAATTGTGAACTGAATTGGTCACTCTCATTAAATATGGTTTAAATAAAATGAAATGTTTTTTCGTTTAAGATCCCATTACCCAAGTATCTTATATCAAAGGTACTATTAGCATGGTCTTAATATGTTGTATCTGAAAACCGACGCCCGACAATTGTAGGCTGACGCGATTGCTAGAACATAACACAACAATGTGCGCCCAACTTATTCCCTCAGATGGTGTTGTATCATCTAGCGCTCATAGAGAAGGAAGATAAATTCTTCGGCTGATGGTTGTATGGCTGTCGTATAAATCAGTGTTTGTCCGGCTTTTCATAAAAAGGATTTGTGATAACAAAAGAAAACAAAAAATTGAGAATAAACTATTTAAAGCATTATCAAAACTCATGTAATCAACACAATATATATACATGTACATTGATAATAATGATATAAAGTACTCTGGTGATGTGATACCATTATCACTTCATTCTTTGATGTACGTAAAGGATTAAAAGGCCCCTACTGGTGCCTTTAGGTTCGTCACGATTTCTGATCAGAGCCCACAATTCAGTGTATTTTACTTGCTTCATTTTAGTCTAATTTTAAAGAATTTCTCTGTTAATTCAGTTAATAAATAGTTTGAGCCGTAGTCAATTCCATGAAATACAAATAAAATCCAGCTTCATCGAAGCCACCACAAGCTGATAAAAGCTTGTCTCAATAAATGTGTTAGTCAAAAGAATGTGAATTAAAGTGCAGTACCTAAAATGTCTGTTACTTCATACATACATCCAGGTCAGCTCTTGTCCTTCCATATTTTTTCTACAAATTTTGTTTCCATTTCTAGCATTGCAGATTTTTTTTTTGTGATACTGATATACCATCCAGATATAGTGATATATAGTGATAGTTTGTATAGCAATGGCAGATTGAAGGGCCCAAGTTAGCTCCCCTTCACCCCCCTCCCCTTCTAAATTTGGCAAAAGTATTTTTAAAATTAAGAAAAAAAAAGAAAATTATATTCAAATTTAAGTCTGAGAGTGCCATTTCTGGACTACTAGAAGTGCCATAATGATAAATTCTTACCACAGCCGTAACCATGATGGGGCTGATGTGGTATCTACCCCCTATCTGTGAAACTCCTTCCCTGAGCCCCTTCTAACTAAAATTCCTGGATCCGCCGTTGTGTAGTGATGTAGATATAGTGTGATAATATAGTATAGTAATATATAACTTTAAATGACATATTGTGTATAAACTATGAATTACAATTCAACAAACAGTTACATCTATAAAATACAAAATTCAAAAATTACTTTCTATTAAATTGTAGTAGAAAGTTCAAATATTTATACATTATTTAATCAAGCAAATGGCAGAAGTAAATGATTTATTGCTGTATAGTGAATGTTCTACAAATAGGAATGCTTTTAGGCTGTAATTGGCGAGTTCGGAAGAGAATGAAAAAAATGAATAACATTTAAAAATTATGACACATCCATCACGATGCATGACAACTTATCGTGTAGAGCATAATGAAAACTGTAATGATAGAATAAACTATATATTAGTATAGTGCACTTTCAATACCTTTCAAGTGATGGAGTATTCAATAAATTATTTTCTACAGTAGACAACTCATTATCTATCATTTGTCACTTTTTTAGGACTTTGAGTCTCTTTATACAAAAAATACCCTTCATTCTGTCATTCCAATAAAACTTTGTCATAGAGTTTGGATAATATGCGATATATGTGATATATAAGTGTAAATTATTATTATTATTATTATTATTGTTATTATTATTAATTATTATTATTATTATTATTATTATTATTATTATTATTAGTATTATTTGGTGATTCCATTTAATACTTTATAGTGTAGAGTGCACATCTAACTTTGACTAAATGTCAGTGAAATTTAGTGTGTAGAAAATATAGAGGGCACTCTTAATGTCTTCTTAAGCACCACAATACTTAAACAGCAAAAACATCCAAATTAGATCAGTCTGAACTTTCTCTTCCTTTTATTTCTTCCATAATTACTTGAAAACACAAGTCGGTATCCACAATATTCATAACTATCCAACCAGGTTTTCAAAAAACAATATTACAACAGAAAAATGTATATCTTCTCTTAGAAAAAAATCAGTATTTTATAATGGACCTAAGTTATGGAATTCCCTTGATCCCTTTTTTAAATCTTTACCCAGTTTTTCTTCTTTTAAACTTAATATCAAACGATATCTGGTCTCGATGTATGGTAATTAAGCCTTCTAACTTATGTATTAAAATAGAAACCAGACTACCTGTTTATGTTTTCAGTTTTTGTATTTTATTTTTATTTTAATGGTGGCCACATCTTAAAGTTTTTCTTAAACTTATTGTGGTCTCCATCCACATAGATTTTTTGAATATGTTTGATCATGTATATCTTTGTTTTTGTTCATTATGTGGAAAATAAATAAATCAATCAATCAATCAATATTCTTTAACTTCAGCTCAATCCAGTTCATCTCTTCCTGTACTGCTTAATGTAATAGCTGCTAACCACACTCAAGTTCAAGTTCTTATAACACAGGTCTATAACAAATTTCCTGACCATCTAGAACAATTAACATAAAACTCATTCTATTTTGAATAAGCGCCACAGTGCTTAACCAAGAGTACATTACCCCGTGTCTAATGAAAGGGTTTTATAACACAAGTGTTCAAGTGAATACAATGAAAGCCACAAGCATATATGTAAACATCTGTAAATGTTTACGATAATGTAGGGTTTATGATAGGCCTACAGAACTATGGGAATACGTATGATAGGTAACATGAAAATAGGCATGGAAAGCGACATGCCAATATTTTTTTTATTAGCGCTCCTCTTAAATAAGCGCCTCTCTCGAATAAGCACCGCATTGAGGCCTCCAAATATTTTATTTGGAGGCTTTATTTATTTAAAGATTTACTGTTAGTATATATAATATATAAAATGCTTATCTAAGAATATATTTTTAAAAAAACAACAATTTTATTCAAGTACATATATAAAGCAATTTCCAATTAATTTCCTTAATTATTTTTCTTTTTTTTTAAAACCAATTTAAACTACATTTAATATTATGTGTTAAAACCATGACTTAACCCTGTACAACTCCAATCTTGATATAGACCTTATTTTAGAATTAAGATTAACTTTTCATACCGACTTTAGTTATCCATGAAGCGATTTGTAAGGTAAAAACCCAGACTTGTGAGGGCCGAGGTTCTTATTCTGCGTTCCGTGAAAAAATTGTTGGCCTCTCCTCACTGGTGAATATGCACCCCTTCTCCAGGGGGCGGATGCATGACTGATTTAAAGAGAGCTCAAAATATATTTTTAAAATTTTTAATTCAGGTAGAAATGTTAGGTCCTTTATTATTTTCTATAATCTAAAGCGATAAATGTTAATAATTTTTGGTACAAACCCTAGAGTCCAATTATATGAAGAGGACATGCAATTACATCTGGTTTTTTTTTTTTTTTTTATCAAAATAGACATTCAATCCTTTGTACCATTGACGCTACATTATTCCAAGTCTTGGATGTAGGGATAATTATAAATTCTTACCACAACCGTAACCATGATGGGGCTGATGTGGTATCTACCCTCTATCTGTGAAACTCCTTCCCTGAGCCCCTCTATCTAAAATTCCTGGATCCGCCGCTGTGTAGTGATGTAGATATAGTGTGATAATAATAGTGTAGTAATATATAACTTTAAATGATATATTGTGTATAAACTATGAATTACAATTCAACAAACCGTTAAATCTATAAAATACAAAATTCAAAAATTACTTTCTATTAAATTGTAGTAGAAAGTTAAAATATTTATACATTATTTAATCAAGCAAATGGCAGAAGTAAATGATTTATAGCTGTATGGTGAATGTTCTACAAACAGAAATGCTTTTAGGCTGTAATTGGCGAGTTCGGAAGAGAATGAAAAAAATGAATAACATTTAAAAATTATGACACATCCATCACGATGCATGACAACTTATCGTGTAGAGCATAATGAAAACTGTAATGATAGAATAAACTATATATTAGTATAGTGCACTTTCGATACCTTTCGAGTGATGCAGTATTCAATAAATTATTTTCTACAGTAGACAACTCATTATTTATCATTTGTCACTTTTTTAGGACTTTGAGTCTCTTTACAAAAAATACCCTTCATTCTGTCATTCCAATAAAACTTTGTCATAGAGTTTGGATAATATGCGATATATGTGATATTATAAGTGTAAATTATTATTATTATTATTATTATTATTATTGTTATTGTTATTATTATTATTATTATTATTATTATTATTATTTATTATTTTTATTTTTATTATTATTAGTATTATTTGGTGATTCCATTTAATACTTTATAGTGTAGAGTGCACATCTAACTTTGACTAAATGTCAGTGAAATTTAGTGAGTAGAAAATATAGAGGGCACTCTTAATGTCGTCTTAAGCACCACAATACTTAAACAGCAAAAACATCCAAATTAGATCAGTCTGAACTTTCTCTTCCTTTTATTTCTTCCATAATTATTTGAAAACTCATGTCGGTATCCACAATATTCTTTAACTTCAGTTCATTCCAGTTCATCTCTTCCTGTACTGCTTAATGTAATAGCTGCTAACCACACTCTGTTCAAGTTCTTATAACACAGGTCTATAACAAATTTCCTGACCATCTAGAAAAATCAACATAAAACTCATTCTATTTTGAATAAGCGCCACAGTGCTTAATCAAGAGTACATTACCCCGTGTCTAATGAAACACTTCAAGAAATAGGGTTTTATAACACAACAGTGTTCAAGTGAATAAAACGAATACAATGAAAGCCACAAGCATATATGTAAACATCTGTAAACGTTTACGATGATGTAGGGCTTATGATAGGGCTGCAGAACTACGGGAATACATAAGATAGGTAACATGAAAATGGCATGGAAAGCGACATGCCAATATTTTTTTTATTAGCGCTCCTCTTAAATAAGCGCTGCTCTCGAACAAGCACTGCATTGAAGCCTCCAACTATTTTATTTGGAGGCTTTATTTATTTAAAGATTTACTGTTAGTATATATAATATATAAAATGCTTATCTAAGAATATATTTAAAAAAAACAACAATTTTATTCAAGTACATATATAAAGCAATTTCCAATTAATTTCCTTAATTATTTTTCATTTTTTTCAAAAACCAATAACTACATTTAATTTTATGTGTTAAAACCATGACTTAACCCTGTACAACTCCAATCTTGATATAGACCTTATTTTAGAATTAAGATTAACTTTTCATACCGACTTTAGTTATCCATGAAGCGATTTGTAAGGTAAAAACCAGAGGGCCGAGGTTCTTATTCTGTGTTCCGTGAAAAAATTGTTGGCCTCTCCTCACTGGTGAATATGCACCCCTTCTCCAGGGGGTGGATGCATGACTGATTTAAAGAGAGCTCAAAATATATTTTTAAAATTTTTAATTCAGGTAGAAATGTTAGGTCCTTTATTATTTTCTATAATCTAAAGCGATAAATGTTAATAATTTTTGGTACAAACCCTAGAGTCCAATTATATGAAGAGGACATGCAATTACATCTGGTTTTTTTTTTTTTTTTTATCAAAATAGACATTCAATCCTTTGTACCATTGACGCTACATTATTCCAAGTCTTGGATGTAGGGGGGTAATAAACTTTTTGTTTATTTCTTTAATATTTATCCAAAAATGTTATCAGGGAGTAGGTCACAATTAAATGACCAATGTATGCAAAAATTCATAACCAATCAAGGTACTGTATTTGGAAATTCAAGTTTGCTTGTTTACAAACTTTCAACGAATTTGATGACAACAAATAATTGTTAGTGAAAGTCTGCCCATCTAGTTTATAAATCGTACAGGTTTGCCACAGCGCGTTTTTCACTTCTTGATCTACTGTTGTTTACTTCAATATGAGTATGATAGCCATCTTGGAGTACTTCACTTCCATTTACAATATTTATAACATTGAAATCCACATCTTCTGGATTACATGTAGGACTGCAAGGCTGCTCATATACGGGTTCAACATTTTCTAACTTGTTGTTAGAACCATTATTTGTTGGTTGCTCATTTCCTCTTTTCCTGTATATGTAGCAAAAAAGGCAAACACAAACACACAAGAGGATGATTGATGTAATGACAGTGATTGTAATAATCAAGGAAAAACTCTTGTCATCAGGACCCTCAGTTGGTGTTGGGTCTGAGTAGCAGTAGGAAAGTGTGTCTCTTTCTAAATTACAAGTTCCTATTTCCCAATCATTTTGTGTGGTTTTACACTGAAATATGGTGCCCAAATCATCTTCTTCAAGAATGAATGTATAATTCACATAGACAAAAGAATGGGTTGTGGCTGATTGTAGGCTGTTAACGTCTTCTCCATTTCTAGTCCATTGTAGATTGACTGTTGGCACACCAGGTTCAGAATAGCAAGAGATAGTTACACTTGATCCGATGAACTCGGATGAAAAGTTGCATGCTTTACAGATTGGATACATAGGTAATGGAGGATAGTAAGTGTCCAGGATGATACCACTTGATACAAGCACTGCTTCACCTGTACCCTTCAAAATTATTTCACAAGTGTAAATGTTACCATTAAGTAGACCACCAAGATTACGACCTTTCAACTGTGTTATTTGTAAATCATATACACTATGGAGTGAGTAAGCTTCTGCCTCTCGACCCAGCTTACTGTTTATCAGTGTGCCATCCCTGTAAATGACTGTCCTATCACCTGTTTTTGTTCTTCTATACCAATAGGTTGAGTAGTCATCAGTTAGGTCCTTCACTTTACAGCAAAGATCAACAGAGCTTCCTTCAGTTAGTATACCACTTCCAGTAGTAACATTATTAAATGTTGGAGTGCCCTGGCCAGGAAGAACCAGGGCTAGACATAAGATTCCAATATACGACATCTACAATCCAAACTCTGTCTTTCATAGGAATAAACTCAAATTTAAATGTCTTTGTATACTGTAAAGCTAGAATACCTTTGATTCCTGTTTAGTGTCAAACAATTCTCATGTATTAACCATTTTTTGGATTCTGAATAGTTCATATTTTAAAATAAATATACTTCCTTATCAATGTATTATTCATACCAGAATGATTTTCTGTTCTTGTAAAGTTTACACAATTTGATTCTTTTGTTGAATAATTTGCATATCAATAAAATCAGGCTGTGGTACATAGATATTTTTGAACTTGGGGAAAACTTCCAAAATATTCAAACTTTCTATTTTGCATTCTACCCATGACAGAAGCATAATGACACAAAAATAGTGGATAGCGTCACAGGGGCAGATCCAGAATTTTTGTTATTTTTTTATTTTTTTTAATGTATTTTTGAAACTGATAAGTTAGTAGCACTAATTTCAATATATGCATTGATATTTTAAAATTCAGGGCCCCCTCCCCACTGGATCTGCACCTGCGTCGTGTTGCGAGAAGAGAGGCATTATTGATAATGATGATAATTTCATGATGATGATATCTCATAAAAGATGATATCAGAGAATTATTGATGATGACAGACAAATAAACCATTTTTTTCCCCGATTAACTGTCAAAATCATTTCTGATGATTTATTATTTTTACCTTCATATACACAGTTCAGGAATACAGATTATACAAGTAATAATAGTTACAGACAGAGGTCTCGCCAGCTATACTTAAACCTGGCGGGACCGCCACACTTAGGCAAAATAAACAAAGATTGCGCCACACTTAAAATGTTAGCGCCATGCTAAACAACTATGTATTAAGTACAGTATATTTTATTCAAAACCGTACAGCAATAAATACCAAAGTTTTGAACTGTAGGCACAATGTTCCCATGGTGAACAGTACTTGTTCAATCGCATATCTTGAGGCCGCACCGCATTCAATGCAAGCCCAACTGTAGATCTCTTTGTACGCCTCATGTGCGTACAAGTAGGTACTTGTAAACTTAGGGAGGTCACTGGTCGACTAGTGGATAGGTTGCGTTCAGTACCGTACGTGCGTGACGATCGCAATATTCAGTGAAGTGTCTTTTATTTATGAACAGTGATTGATAAAACAACATTAATTGAATTTACGTAAATTTCATATGCAACTGTTTGTTTCTAGCCTTACCTATCGTGTAATGGAGTGTATCTGGTGGTATTTGAATCTGTTCAATCATGAAGCCTCCGTGGTCTAATGGTTATGTCGCTCGCCTTGATAGCGAGAGGTTGCAGGTTTGAGTTCCGCCAGAGGCATTTTATTACACAATTTCTTTATTCATTTATTTAGAGGACTACATTCGTTGAGATCTATGCTACACGATGTATTATTATTATGTCCTTTATTTGAACACTTTATTTACCTTTCTTTGATGATTTATATATGTATATATATATATGTGTGTGTATATATATATATATATATATATATATATATATATA
>NW_022720930.1:186737-213790 GCF_011630105.1 Anneissia japonica | reverse complement strand
ATATAAAACAGACTCCAGTTTTGATGAATTGTTTCCATTTCTTCATAAGTTAAGTGTACATACAGTATATTGTTTGCATTAATAATTTAAATTAAAGGTATCAAATAAATGGAATTTCAATTGCTGGACTCGGGTCATGCCACGTTGTGTCCAACACCATAAGTAGTACCAAAAAATGTATCCGCCCTTTAAAATTTTGCACCACCCTTTGAATTTTGTGGAAATTTTCTGAAATTCCACCACACTTAAAAAAAATCCTGGCGATAGGGCTGACAGTAGATGGAGGTAGTCCGGTATGACTATGTAAAATGAAACACTGGTAGCACTATACTACAGTATATAGTATTTTGATGATATAGATTCTACATGGAAGCTCCGGTTAGATGGGATGTCGTTTCAGGCATGGACCAAGTCCTAGACCCATACGACTGCTGTTGGGCAGGCGGTACAGATAACATTTAGTTCTGAAGGCAAGATAAGTTTCATGGTAGGCACAAATATTATTTTTCCAATCCTGGATTCATTTTCAAAGTGGTTACATGAACCTGCTACTTGCTGATACAGTATTATTAGTTTTTGAAATACATAAACATTTTTTTAAGTAGAAAATTCAGAAAATAATTAGTATTTTAATTTATTTTTATTATTCCTATTGCTTGTAAATTCCAAATAAAGAAATCTTTATTTCTTCCACAAATACATAATGCATTTATCAATCCCCTTAACTATTTTCATTAACATCATCGCATTCTTTTCGACTATGCGTTAGGATCCAGAAAAAAGGCCTAGTGTACGTCTTTTCTAATATTTTTTTTACCTCACATTCACAGATTTTATATTTATCAATAACGTTAATTTCTTTTTTCTGCCTAGATTCTTTTTATTGCTTAACACGTTGACTGTCAGACCTTTTTTTAGCTTTTGTCCTCTTGCCAAAACAAGCATACAAGCAAGCATACTTTCTTGAAAAGTTATCAAGGTCACATATCATCAAAATGATGTGTCTAATAAATTAGCGGGAAAATAATATGTGACGAATAAACTCTTCGCTGTAAATGAGACCGTACTTTCTGTTGCCTCTGCCAAGTTTAAGTTTTCGTGTTCTCTTTTTGGATAGGTTGTGTTCAGAGGGCATGCCCTCACTTGTGCAATCTTCTGTACTGCTGGCAACATAAACGTAACAAGCATACATGCGTTATTTGTACGTTATCGTTTAGGTGTCTTCCACGAACTACCAGCTGCAAAGTCTGTGGTTCTACAATGTAAAACAATGAAGTAATAAACGCTAGAATGTTTCCCTGGGTTTGACGAGTACAGTCGTCCCTAGCACCCTCAACAACACTCTGTGAGATGAATATAATCCTCATCGCTGGCAGCGAACGTGTTAATGAGAAAACAAAATTAAATGATTTTCTGCTTTCTGTGATTTTCTTTAAAAAATAATGTTCACTAACAATGTAATCAAAAAGTCTCGGGTTACTTTCATATTAGCAATAAACAAACTTCGTATGTACAGTGCTTTATGCAAATTAGCACAGCTTTGAATAAGCATTGAGTATTAATATAAAAAAATAAAATATATATAATAAAATACATGGGAAGTGTTTGTAATGTGCCATAAATCCTTGAATAAGCGGTGCACTCAAATTTAAGTGTTGCATCAAACATTTTTTTTTGCTAAGCACAGCTCTTGAATAAGAGCTGCAGCACTTATTAGAGATTATTCTAATAATAATTAATCAAGAGTACATGTTACCCTGTGTGTAATGAAGCACTTTTGGAAAACAGGGTTTTTTATGAATTATAAAAAATATATTGAATTTGATTCATGTCGATTAGTATTACAAGGCTGCTTTTGTGGAGCATACTCATATTCACCTATTTCATAACCGTTATTTGTTTGCCGCCGATTTACTCTTTTCCTGTATATGTAACAAAGGCAAAAAACACACAAGAGGATGATTGATGGAATGACAGTGATTGTAATAATCAAGGAAAAACTCTTGTCATCAGGACCCTCAGTTGGTGTTGGGTCTGAGTCACAGTAGGAAAGTGTGTCTGTTTCTAAATTACAAGTTCCCTTTTCCCGATCATTTTGTGTGGTTTTACACTGAAATATGGCGCCCAAATCATCTTCTTCAAGAATGAATGTATAATTCACATAGACAAAAGGATGGGTTGTTCCTGATTGTAAGCTTTTAACGTCTTCTCCATTTCTAGTCCATTGTAGATTGACTCTTGGCACACCAGGTTCAGAATAACAAGAGATAGTTACACTTGAGCTGATGAACTCAGATGGATGTTGCATGTTTGACAGATTGGATACATAGATAATGGAGGATAGCGAGCCTCCAGGATGACACCTCTTGATACCTGCACTGCCTTACCTGTAACCTTCGAAATTATTTCACAAGTGTAATTGTTACCATTAAGCAGACCACCAAGATCACGACCTCTCACTTGTGTTATT
Source organism: Anneissia japonica (assembly GCF_011630105.1). Classification (NCBI taxonomy): domain Eukaryota; kingdom Metazoa; phylum Echinodermata; class Crinoidea; order Comatulida; family Comatulidae; genus Anneissia; species Anneissia japonica. Next base: position 211,320 of record NW_022720930.1, on the reverse strand, counting down.
AATACTTCATTATAGTTTCTGTGAAATGAGTAAGCCTCTGCCTCTCTACCCAGATTATTGTTTATCAGCGTGCCATCCCTGTAAATGGCTGTCCTATCACCTGTTTTTGTTGTTCTATACCAATAGATTGAGTATTCATTAGTTAGGTCCTTCACTTCACAGGAGAGATAAACATGTCTTCTTTCATTTATTTTATGATTTCCAACAGAAACCTCTCCAAATTTTGGAGTGCCTTGGCCAGGAAGAACCAGGGATAGGCATAAGATTCCAATACTGTACAACATCTTGAGTCCAAACTGCATTTTTTTAATAGTCAAATGTTTCTCTTTTAGAAACTAGTTTTCAGGAGTTCAATATTCATTCACGAAGGTTATAGCTCCATTTGAAGGTAAAATGTATTTCCTTGTCAATTTGTTACAGAATGGCTACAGGATCTATTTATTTGTTACAGTTTGTTGCATTTGAAAAATTGGCATAACGATTGGTAAAAGATATTTCTATGAATCCAGGAAAAACAAAAATGAAAACATTAAACTGCCCAATTAAAAGATCAAATAAAATATTGCGTCACACAAAATCTCTCAGAAGTGGTACAGGGGTGGAGCACCGAAAACTATGATAAGGATTTCAGAGTCCAAAGAGTTTTAGAGTCTACTAATATCACCTAAGAATTGTGATTTTTCTCACCGACGGAGTGCCCTGGTCCTGGCCCCCTGCTGCACCACCCATGACTAAATAAATACAAGAAGTAAATCTAAAAATACTTCAGTCGTGTATAAGTGCAAAGTGAATCTAGTTTTATTTATTTTCAAACTTTCAAAAATCTGATTTAAATTTGCTTCTTAACCTTATTAATTTAATTGTTTGTTTTCTGAAGCCCAAGGGAAAACAGTCTTCACATTGATTTAGGTATAGTACTAATAATAAAGGCTTATATACTGTATCTATCTGTTATGTCAGTTACCCTAAGCTATGTTAATTGGCTACAGATTGATAATGTTATTTCGCAATGAACAGAGCTGGCAATAATTGAACATCAACTCTCTACTCTTCTGAAAGATGCAGTGGGTTCCTTAAAATGCACTTCAGCCTACATGTACACTGAACCTTCAGTTTTCAATTTCCATGTGAAGGCTGGTTTTACTGGATGAAGACTGTCTCAAAGCAATAAAATGTGAAGGCAGTAGTGGCACCCCCTGCCTTTACTGCTTGACCACTCAACTACTTTTGAAAAGCCTAGTATTCAGACTATCAGATTTTATTTGACAAAAACATGACATTACGGATTTTACTTAGGTCTCTGGAATTGTTAATGTTAATCCAATTTGGAAATGTTACAAGAATGTAAAAACAATAAGAAATTACATTCAGCATGTAACAAACGTTACGTAATAAAATTATAGAAATTAAAAAAATAATAAACATTGTATAAAATAAGTTAACAAAATTAAATAATATTAATTGTATGAAATATATTTAATGATATAGGCATGTTGTGCTACTAATAACCAGAACAGAGGATTTGAAATAACCGTAGGTGTAATAATCGTAGAAAAAAATCACTTTAAATAGGCACTGACCTCAAAAGTTCTATATACAGAAATTATATTGCGGCTCCTTGCCACAGTTTTTTGTTGGTACAGACAAATATTTCCTGTTTTCTTTCCTCTATTTCTTATGTGAACCTGGATTTAAACTTTTTAAAACATTGTTACAATGTTTTTTAAGAATCAATTATTCAACTGATTGAATAACGCTTTTGTATCATCAGTTGACTAAATGACATTTTCAACTATTTTTAACTCACTATTATTATTATTATTATTAAGAAAAAGAGTGTAAGTTACCTTTTAGAGTTGTAATTCAGTTTCTGGGAGCTTTCTGAGAACTCTGAAAGGTAACTTACACTCTTTTTCTTAAAATCATAGTTTAGAGAATAACTTCCATGTGATTATTATTATTATTATTATTATTAGTCAATTTGTCCATTGATTGAATAATGCTTTTGTATCATCGGCACACCTTTATTGTGTAACCTTAAAGCGACTAGAAAATTATTAATTGATATAGAAAACACAAAATAAAAAATATATAATGTGTTTTGCCTTATGAAGTATAATAAATAAATCATTGGGAAAATTAGGAGGAAAAATACATTTAAAAAAAACAAAAAAAACTGGGGGAAGGATAGCAGGGGAATAAATTCCCGGGTGGAAAAAATCTGTGGGGAAAATTAATGGATGGCAAGTAGCCGTAGTGTATTTTCTATAGCCAAATAGATTTTACTGAACTGAAGTCTTTTCCAGTATAGCTTAAACTAACTTAAGCTTTGGCATTCGTTGATACTAGTATAACATTTTTTCAAATCTCAGTGGGCTGCCCCTACTGAAAGAAGCTTGTGTACAAACCTAACATGCACATTTTCATCTTTTTTACAATAGGAGCCATGGTCACAAATGTGATCATTCCTTAAAATTAAATTAAAATTTAAAAGTAAATAGACATTTTGAAAACAAGGACACAAAAGTGTTTCTGTCAAAGTACAGAAATTTCTCTTTGGAAAAATGTTTAACTTAATACAAAAAAAGAATTCTTTTTATTTATAATAATTATTTAAAATTAATATTAGAAAATTCAAGATCAAATACTGTACATAAAAACCCAATCTTCTGTTCTTTTGACTTTTCCTAATTAATATATTTTTTTCAATATGGGGTTGTCTTCACTTATAATCGGAATATTATCAAATGATTTTAATATAATTTTATTATTTTTTGTTTTTATTTTCATTTTTTCACACGCGTCAGATTTAATGGCTCCATGGGCCAAATTTGGAAACGATAAAAAAAAAATAAGAAAGCAGGTAAAATTCTACCTGGCACTTGAATGTGTTCGTGACCAAGTGGTTATGAAGTTTGACGTGTATGCAAAAAGTCCCAGATTCGAGTCCATGCTTTGGTTGAATATGAACAAAGAAGACTTCAAAAGCATAATATGTTGTAAATTTCAGGTTATTCCAAACGTTTCGTTGGTTAGGGCTTCATCAATGGACTAACGTCGTATGATACGGTCGAATGACTATGCATTGACTACTACTATTTGTCTTCACATCTATATGTAAATCTCAGTATATGAATGTGTGAGCGATATTCATTAATATGTGTGATCAGGTATATTCCTGTCTCTTATACACATCTAGATGTGTATAAGAGACAGACACTATTATTATTATTATTATTATTATTATTATTATTATAGGCACATCATGACTATATATGGACATACAACAGTTTTAGGTCAGAGAAAATTTGATAGTCTGGAAAGGGCTAAGCATGTCTACAAGCCACGAAGTATGCATTTTTTATTATTCAAGTTGGCTACAGACTTCAACTCATATTCAATCGGAGCTAATGTAATAATAGATTATCCTCTCAAGCTTGTGTATGAAAACCATGTTTAACCAAAAGTACTTTTATTAAACTCAATAATAATAACAATACAGTCATATATTCTGTTCAAGTTCTTTTCTTATTGTGTTCCATGTAGAATGGAAACCGTTTTTTGTTTATGTGAATATATTTTTTGGTATATCACATAGAACATTTTGTTTTTTGTTATTGTTATTTTAGTATTTATATAGCGCCTATTCCTTTACGTTACAAAGAGCTTTGTTGTCATTAGCTCCACATGCTTAAGTGTTGCTGCCATTTTGGTGTAGCACTGAGGCAACCCCACCAGGTACCAATTTATACTCCTGGGTGGAGAGAAGCAATGCAGATAAAGTGCTAGACACAAGCGAAATGTACAGCGAGGGATTTGAAACCTCAACCTCGAGGTTGGGAAACCAAACTTTTTTTCATTTCACCAAACTGCTTCCAAAAATAATGCACTATAACAACATTACTAGCAGTTTCTAATAGAAAGTAAAATGCTGCGAGTATGCAATTCATGTAAATACTAATAGATACTTTAGTACTGATTTTTAGTTTTAGTATTAAAGGTTGATAGAAATGTATGATTTGGTGGCTTATAAGAATGGATTTCAAAAATTTTGTTTACAATGCTACAAAACAACATAATAATATACTTATAGACAGTAGTCGATCTTGTTTTATTGTTCACCACAATATGCTTCACAGTATATTATTAAATATTTGAAAAAATGAATATAACACGCAATGTTTATTTAAATACAAAGATTTGTATTTAAAAATAGAAAGATTTGGAATCTGAATTTATAGTAAATAGATTATAGCACTCTGTGAAGCTTACATGGTTGTTTGTGCCTATTAAACCATAAAATTCTTGAGTCAAAAATCAGATAGTATCTATTTTTTTTAAAAGTAAACATATTTCATTATTCGAGGATGCTATTTATACTTCAACATGAATAGTCTTTTCTGTTGCTTTTGTGATAGTTTGCATTCCACAACTTAACCCCAAGACCTTTTCCAATTGCTGTTCAGATACTCTACCAACCAAGGTATACACAATGACTATGTATCACCCACTGGACAACATTACCTGTCTCTGTTTTTATTTGTAGTCTTTCTTTTACATTTGCCGATTCTGTGTTTAAATATAGGTATTTCTGAATATTCTAAAACTGTACATAAATATTCCAATTCAGTAAACAAAATGCAAATGAAACATAACACAAAGAGCCTGAAAATTTAAACACAATTTGCTTCCATTTCTTTACTGCCAAAAATCAAATGTTTAGATAACAATGCAATATTCGATATCACTTTTATAATAGTGCAAGTTAGACACCTAAATGGTACATCAAAAATTTAAAAATCTAATTTAATAAAACTATAACTACAATTACAATTTTAGGCTTTCAAAATTCAAAGGTGTAACATATTATACATGCTTTTTTATACTACTACTAATAATTATAACTTGATTTATATTATCTTTAATAAGGCAGGGGTCCCAAGTTGAAAGAAATCATTTCCGGGAGATCCACAGTGGCTGATCCAGGAATTTAAATAGAGGAGGGGGCAGGAAGGGACTTTCACAGATGTAAGGTTAGCCACCACCTCGGTTGGGACTGAGATAAAAAGAATTTGATTATGGCACCTGTAGATGGCCAGAAATGATACTCTGATACATACATTTTAAAATATGTATTCTTTTTTTCCCATTTCATTCATAAGCACTAAAGATGTAGAGGCCCAGCCCGGCTAACTCTTACATGGAGTGAAGTTAGATTCGTTGGCCGACGGTCGTGTTGCGACCGTTGTACGATTTTTTTAGAATCTTAAATTATAAAACGCCTTTCATAATCCAAAGAATATACAAGGTGCTGGCATCATTATTTCCCAATTGTCACTGGTTATTAAGTTGGCACACCAGCGCATTTTTGTGCAAATTTCCCGGCTCCCTTGGAAGCATCCCTATTCATGCTGCTTTGCACGCACAACTTGCTACTATATCCCATCATAAATATAGTTTTCAACGATCACAGATTCTTCATTCAAAGCTTTTGTAGCCACATGAGGCATATTGTGAGAATCCTGTTGGTATTGATATTTTGGTCGCTTTGTAACTTGTGCATATTCATTATTTGATGCATTGTCAATTGTAAATTCACTTCTTGTGCTTTTATCTTGGTTCCTTCCTTCATCTGTAGATTGTTGATATGTGATATTTGGTCTTTGCTTTGTGTTTCTTCTCCTGTAAAAACTTACAACAATAAATAGACAAAAGGCCAAGAAGAGAACAGCTCCAATGCTAGCCCCGATCACAATTGGTAGGCCTATTCCACTTGACGCAGGTTGCCCTGAATCAGGTGGAGAAGTTTTTCCCACTCTACAGGCTTTGTCAGGTGTTAAAGTGCAGCTTTTTTTATCATTAGTACAAGAAAAGTTACTTTTTAAATCTTCTGCTTCAAGGATGAATGTATAATTCAAGTATATGTAAGAATGAATCGTGATTGTTGTTAGGTTTTCAATTTCTTCTCCATTCCTTGACCATTTTAGTTGGACCCATGGATTACCAAGTTCAGAGTAACAAGAGATAGTAACACTTGATCCTGTGAAATTAGATGAAAAGCCACATGATTCACAGATTGGATACAAAGATGATGGAGAATAGTGAGCATCCAGGATGAGACCACTTGATACCAGCACTGCCTCACCTGTGCTCTTAAGAGTCACTTCACAGGTGTAAATGTTACCATTAAGCAGATGGCCAAGATCGCTACGATTCACATATTTTATTATTACATCATTTTCACTGTGAGTGAAGTAGGCTTCTGCCTCTCTTCCTAGGTCATTATTTATCAGCATGCCATCCCTGTAAATGACTTTCTTATCGCCTGTATTTGTTTCTCTGTACCAAGAGATTGAGTAGTCATCAGTCAAGTTTACCACTTTACAGTAAAGATCAACTGGGCCTCCTTTATATAAAACACCACTTCCGAAAGAGACTCTATCAAATGATAGAGTGCCCTGGCCAGGAAGAACCAGGGCTAGACATATGATTCCGATACTGTACAACATATCCTATCAGTTTTCCAAAGTTTATCACTTAGTTGTTGAACCAATAGTGTTTTGGTACTAGGGTTAAAGCTACATTTCCTGATAGTATTTCACAAATAAAACATGAATAATAATATTTCCTGCTTTGAATTTTACATGCATAATTTGTTACTTTTGTCAGTATTATTTGCATTGTACCATTGTACTTTTTCATTAAATATTTATTATAGCCATCCTTCTATATACATGAGTCTTTAAATGGATGAATGCACCCATCAATCCTGGTAAACAGAATACCAAAAGGAAGTGAAGTTCTTTGAATTATGATGGGTTCAAATATATGTTTATCACTCTTGTTTTAGTGATAATTATATATACTATTTGATTAATTTCTTATCATTTCACTTGTTTTATTCTGACTTAATTTACAGAATAATACCATAAAACACCAGTAGTAAGAACATCACCTTTCATTCTCTTTTTACTTTTTAGTTTTTCTTCCTGTATAAATTAATTTAATTGATTTTTTTCACATGATGAATACTTCATTTTTCTTTTGCCTTTGTTTCTTAAAGTTCATGTTTTATTTTCATACAACACGGCTCTCCCGACTGTTGGTTTGATGATTTAACTTATTCACTTTCTGGTGGTTGTTAAAATTTACTCTGAATTTACTTTTAGAAAATTCCATGATTTAAATTTACCATCTTCTTTATTTAAAGTTTATTTTTTATAATATTTTTTTTTTACCATTTAACCACCATTCACTAATTTATTTATTAAAAAATGGAAAACAAAATTTCACCAACCAAAATACTAGTTTTCTCTAAGGAGCTGCATTCATAGACTTAAGATAGATAAACTCCTTGAATAGATTTTCTTTTTTAAATATTGAACTGTTGGTTTTTATTTTTCCCTTCAATTTTTTTTTACTCAAATCATATCCTTGTACATGCTCCTTATATTTTATTTCACTTCATTTATTTTGTCTTCAGAAAACATCCAAAATTCATGGACACAAGAAATACAAAGACAAATAAACACAAACAGACGAAACATTTATATTCATAAAAAAATACAACTCCAAGTTAAGTACCTGTAATTTGAATTTATTAAAAACTATACAGTGATTTTTATTAAGTTAACAGAATATTAAATATTTACAATTTAAAAAAATTAATATTCCCAGACTCCAGAGGGCAGTATAATATTTTAGTATAAGAATTATATGAGCAAATGACAGAAAAGTATTGAGATCAGTTGTAGCAAATGTGGTCATGCAAATCATAGTCCTGGTTAAACTATATTTTAAGGAGATGGTTTTATTTTAAAAAGACTTTAAATAGAAATTCAAATGTAATTGAATTCATATGATGATAGACCTAAGCAAGTTTTCATTTAACAAGATTCAGTCTAACTGGGTGAATTGGTTCCAAAGACACATTCCATATTAAACTAATTTGCAGGCACAAGGCTTTTGTTCTAAAAACCACGTCTCCTTGGGTGTACGGAGATGCCCCCCCCCCCCAAAAAAAGGGGAATGTATCAACTAAAGATTAATACATGAGATACCATAAAAAAGTAAAATTATATGATAATAGTAATAATGAACAAGATATCAGAAGGAGCGGCGCTAGCGGGGGGTCCAGGGGGGGCAAAGGAGCAGCCTCGTCGGGAACCTCTAGACTTCCCACTTGGACCCCCCTTTAGGGGAATTTCCAGCAAGGTCATCAGGGAAAAATGAAATCTCGACCGCTGAAAGTACAGTTTAGGTATGCCTTACCTAAGACAACTATAAAAATAGGAAACGACTCGAGATTTCCTCTGTTCTTCCATCCAGGCGATTCATTGTGTGTTGCATGCTTCTGAGTGCAAATCCAGTCAACCAAACACGGTTGCAGCCAATTGAAAGCTTACTGCGCATGCTCAGTTCATAATCACTAAACCATGTAAATGAAAACAACTATAGAATAGGCTACATATCGTAGCCGAAACGCCCCTAGGCCTATATAATGGCTAGGCCACACTGTAGGCCTAAACTAGGGCATAATTTAAGGCAGTATTGCATATTTATAGGTACAAACAGGTTTAGATAATATTTTGGTATATATATATGACTAATGGTTCATGAAATTAGAGAAAAGTGTATTTTATTAGCTGATGTTTCCAACATGCAATTGCTCAAAAAGCAGTAATTAATACGAAAATATGTCAATTGGATGTATGTACATATTTTCTGTTGTGGTAAATGACTTCAGGACATATATGTGCTTATAAGTGTGTGTAAACTGTATTATGGATTTAGTGTGTTTCTTCAATTCAGGCATTTTACCGAGTGTCGGGACCCGGTTAGGCCTAGCCCTGGACGGCTGAGGGTAGGGGTTGCCGAATTACTAGCCTATTGTAGCCTTATGTACGCATACCATAAATTTTAGAAATTTAAACTGCAATATATGTGTTTATGTACCTTACCTTTCAAAGAAATTGCAAAAGTAAAAAGATTAAATATTTTTTTAAAATATTATACGTCCGATACCACCACGAAAATATCTGCTTGTCTCATGTGTTGAAGTTGGCCGCTTGCGGTTCGAACAACCTTATTTGCATATCAGTGAAACACAAGACATCACAAACTAGAGAACGATAGAATCCAGTCACGTTTCCAATCTCCTTGTATAGTTGTCTCAGGCCTTACTAAGCTTTCAAATTTTAGGGATTAAAGACTTTTAGTGCGAGCAGTGCACAGGGGCCTCTTAACTTGCTTGGTTTCTATCAAACTATCGTTTTTTAATAAAGAATACCATTATCAACACAATTTTTTTACATGTGTATAAGAGACAGACACAATTTTTTTACCTGACCGGGGGTGGGGGGGTGAGTAGGGTAGGCTTTCCCGATAGTGGGTGGGGGGTGGGTTGTGGTGCCCTTGTTGCAAAGCTTGGACCCCTTGTCGGGGAGCTGGACACCTCGTCAGGGAATTCCTGGCGCTGCCCCTGGATATCAGAAAAATATTATTCTCACTTGTAAACTGTAACACATGCAAAGTATTTGCAGGCCAGTGATACTCTAGGTTCCATTAAATTTGATTGGTTAAAAGTGTTAATTAAAATTGAAAGCCAACCCAACTCTGGTGTAGCGTGCCACCATTTACTTGTGTTCGAATTCATTGTTTTCTTTGGAAATTTGATTCATGTACTGTAGATTTGTTAGAACAGTTATATTTACTGATGTTGGAGTCCTGCAATGATGCTTCCTATTGGTCCTACAGGTCTACATTCCCGAATTTAAATTATTGCTAAATCATACAATTTGGCAGTGGATTTTTTGAAATTACCGGTATTATGTAATCAGCTGAGCCTGGTACAGTGGTCTTCATTGCCAACCCTTCTTTGTCCTCTTTACATTGAGTGTTGTGTAACTCTGTAGTCCATGCGATTATTATTATTATTAGTCAATTTGTCCATTGATTGAATAACGCTTTTGTATCATTGGCACACCTTTATTGTGTAACCTTAAAGCGACTAGAAAATAATTATTTGATACGGAAAACACAAAATAAAAAATATTTAATGTGTTATGCCTTATGAAGTATAATAAATAAATCATTGGGAAAATTAGGAGGAAAAATACATAAAAAAAAAACTAGGGGAAGGATAGCAGGGGGATAAATTCCCTGGTGGAAAAAATCTGTGGGGAAAATTAACGGATGGCAAGTAGGCGTAGTGTATTTTCTATAGCCAAATAGATTTTACTGAACTGAAGTTTTTCCCAGCCTTTTCCAGTATAGCTTAACTAACTTAAGCTTTGGCATTCGTTGATACTAGTATAACATTTTTTAAAATCTCAGTGGGCTGCCCCTACTGAAAGACAAGCTTGTGTACAAACCTAACATGCACATTTTCATCTTTTTTACAATAGGAGCCATGGTCACAAACGTGATCATTCCTTAAAATTAAATTAAAATTTAAAAGTAAATAGACATTTTGAAAACAAGGACACAAAACTGTTTTAGTCAAAGTACAGAAATTTCTCTTTGGGAACAATAGTAACTAATACAAAAAAAATTCATTTTATTTATAATAATTATTTAAAATTAATATTAGAAAATTCAAGATCAAATACTGTACATAAAAAAAAAAAAACAATTTTCTGTTATTTTGACTTTTTGAACATTTTGTTTTTTGTTATTGTTATTTTAGTATTTATATAGCGCCTATTCCTTTACGTTACAAAGAGCTTTGTTGTCATTAGCTCCACATGCTTAAGTGTTGCTGCCATTTTGGTGTAGCACTGAGGCAACCCCACCAGGTACCAATTTATACTCCTGAGTGGAGAGAAGCAATGCAGATAAAGTGCTAGACACAAGTGAAATGTACAGTGAGGGATTTGAAACCTCAACCTCAAGGTTGGGAAACCAAACTTTTTTCATTTCACCAAACCACTTCCAAAAATAATGCACTATAACAACATCACTAGCAGTTTCTAATAGAAAGTAAAATGCTGCGAGTATGCAATTCATGTAAATACTAATAGATACTTCAGTACTAAAAGGGTGTACTGATTTTTAGTTTTAGTATTAAAGGTTGATAGAAATGTATGATTTGGTGGCTTATAAGAATGGATTTCAAAATTTTGTTTACAATGCTACAAAACAACATAATAATATACTTATAGACGATCTTGTTTTATTGTTAACCACAATATGCTTCACAGTACAACATTATTAAATATTTGGAAAAATGAATATAACACACAATGTTTATTTAAATACAGAAAGATTTGGAATCTGAATTTATAGTAAATAGATTATAGCACTCTGTGAAGCTTACATGGTTGTTTGTGCTTATTAAACCATAAAATTCTTGAGTCAAAAATCAGATAGTATCAGATCTCTTTTAAAAGTAAACATACTTCATTATCCGAGGATGCTATTTATACTTCAACATGAATAGTCTTTTCTGTTTCTTTTGTGATAGTTTGCATTCCACAACTTAACCCCAAGACCTTCCAATTGCTGTTCAGATACTCTACCAACTGAGGTATATACAGTGACTGTGTATCACCCACTGGACAACATTGCCTGTCTCTGTTTTTATTTGTAGTATTTTTTTACATTTGCCAATTCTGTGTTTAAATATAGGTATAGTATTTCTGAATATTCTAAAACTGTACATAAATATTCCAATTCAGTAAACAAAATGCAACTGAAACATACACAAAGAGCCTGAAAATTTAAACACAATTTGCTTCCATTTCTTTACTGCCAAAAATCAAATGTTTAGATAACAATGCAATATTCGATATCACTTTTGTAATAGTGCAAGTTAACATCAAAAATTTAAAATCTAATTTAATAAAACTATAATTACAATTACAATTAGGCTTTCAAAATTCAAAGGTGTAACGTATTATACATAACTTTTTATACTACTACTAATTATTATAACTTGATTTATATTATCTTTAATAAGGCAGGGGTCCCAAGTTGAAAGAAGTCATTTCCGGGAGATCCACAGTGGCTGATCCAGGATTTTAAATAGAGGAGGGGGCAGGAAGGGACTTTCACAGATGTAAGGTTAGCCACCACCTCGTTTGGGACTAAGATATAAAGAATTTGATTATGGCACCTCTAGATGGTCAGAAATGATACTCTGATACACACATTTTAAAATTTTTTTTCCCATTTCATTCATAACTCCAAAAAATATGTAGCAGCCCAGCCCACTAATAATAAACTGTAAAAACAATGTGAAGGGTTCAAACGCGAAGCTCCATTCAATCCCGCACTGCATTGGGCAAATAGTAATGAAGCCAAACGTACCCACACACGGTCCAATAATCTTGATATATCAAACACCTAAGCTCTTCCAGTGCAAGCATGTGAAGAATCTATACTCAGTTGTGAAGAGCATCACCAAAAGCAGGACAAACCTGCAAAGAAACCTGCGATCATCTCCCACCCTAGTTCTACAGCATAGTATCCGGTACAGTGTACATCCATAAAATAATTCACAATAATTGAAAGTTTTAGTTTAAAACCAATTAACATAATTTTTTTTTTAGAATCTTACATTATAAAACGCCTTTCACAATCCAAAAATTAAACAAGATGCTGGCATCATTATTTCCCAATTGTCACTGGTTATTAAGTCGGCCCACCAACGCATTTTTGTGCAAATTTCCCGGCTCCCTTGGGAGCATTCCTAGTCATGCTGCTTTGCACGCACAACTCGCTACTATATCCCATCATAAATATAGTTTTCAACGATCACAGATTCTTCATTCAAAGCTTTTGTAGCCACATGTGGCATATTGTGAGTATCCTGTTGGTATTGATGTTTTGGTCGCTTTGTAACTTGTGCATATTCATTATTTGATGCATTATCAATTGTAAATTCACTTCTTGTGCTTTTATTTTGGTTCCTTCCTTCATCTGTAGATTGTTGATATGTGATATTTGGTCTTTGCTTTGTGTTTCTTCTCCTGTAAAAAATTACAACAATAAATAGACAAAAGGCCAAGAATAGAACAGCTCCAATGCTAGCCCCGATCACAATTGGTAGGCCTATTTCACTCGATGCAGGTTGCATCCCTGGATCAGGTGGAGAAGTTTTTTTGTCAGTCCAAAATGTAATAGTGCTTGATGACTGTGGTGCACATGCCTGCTCAGTTGATAAATTGCAGCTTTGTATTCCATTAGTACAAGAAAAGCTACTTTCTAAGTCATCTGATTTAAGAATAAATGTATAATTCAAGTATATGTAAGAATGAATCGGGATTGTTGTTAGGTTTTCAATGTCTTCTCCATTCTTAGACCATTGTAGTTGGACCGATGGATAACCAAGTTCAGAGTAACAAGAGATAGTGACACTTGATCCTGTCAAATTAGATGAAAATAGATCACATGATTCACAGATTGGATACAAAGATGAAGGAGAATAGTAAGCTACCAGGATGAGATCACTTGATACCAACACTACCTCACCTGTACTCTTATGAGTTACTTCACAGTTGTAATTGTTACCATTAAGCAGATGACCAAGATCACGACCTCTCACCTGTTTTATTCTTACATCACTTTCACTGTGGAGTGTGTAAGCTTCTGCCTCTCTACCTAGGTCATTATTTATCAGCACGCCATCCCTGTAAATAACTGTCCTATCACCGGTTATTGTTTCTCTATACCAAGAGATTGAGTAGTCATCAGTCAGGTTCACTACTGGACAGTTAAGATCAGCATCACCTCCTTCAACTATTATAGTAGATCCAATAGAAACACTACCAAAGGATGGAGTCCCCTGTGCAGGAAGAACCAGGGTTAAGCATATGATTCCAATACTGTACAACATATCCAAACTGTATACAAACAATGAAAACTGTGAAATTCCATATGCTTACATTCTACTATAGATATTTTGTGTGTGTGTGTAAAACAGTTTTCTGAAGCTCATCACTACTCGGTTACTGTGCCAAGAGTGTTGTACTAGTTTTTAAAGCTATATATTTCCTGTTAGCATTTCATAATTAAAGTGTGAATATTATATTTCCTGTTTCTAATTTTACATGCATGAAGTTGGTTACTTTTGTTGGTATTATTTGCATTGTACCTGTGACTCTTCCTTCATTGACTACATTATAGTCATCCTTCTATCCACACTAGTCATTCCATGGATGAATGCCCCCATCAATCACCGTAACCAGAAAACCAAAAGGAAGTATTAAGTTTGAATTATGAATAGGTTAAACTATATGAAGTATCACTCTTGATTTAGTGATAATTATACAAATCTATTTGATTAATTTCTTATCATTTCATCGTTTTATTGTGACTTAATTTACAGTATAGAACCAGAACCCTAGTAGTAATAATATCTCCCTCATACTACAATTAGAACACCGTAAAACCTTGAATTGAAGCCCAATGAGTGTAATCTCTGTAATTTGGAAAGAAGCCCATCTGGAATTGAAGGCCCCTCTTTAGCTTGCAAAACTAGTCTCGAAAATAAGCCCATTTGTTGGACTATGGACTTCTTTTCAAGATAGCATATGCTTCTTTCTAGATACTACAGTACATCACTGTACATAAATTTTAAACAGTTTCAGTTTCAGAGTCACAACCAAGGCTGAATTATATGATATTTACAAAAAAAGAAGCAAATGTTAAAACATCAAAACATCAATCAAACACAAGCACAAGACATGAAAAATGGAGATAAAGTAACATTAAAATACATTAACATTTAAAACATCAGGAGTAAACAACAGGTTTAGAAAAATTATGTGTAAGAGAATCAATTATTTTTCATTATTAATTATTGAATCATTATTATAACTATTATTAGTTATTATATAATTATTGTTATCAAATATATACATTCAAGAAGGAAAAAAAAATCAAGCATTGCACAAAATTAAATTTCAATTAAAATTACATCACAATTGGAAAAGAAAAAGGCAACATGAAAAAAGGGTTATCACTTAGATTAAACAGAAATATAAAGTAAAGTGAATGTCATTTAAAATAGACCAACAACTCTGGGTATAATGTTAGTTGCCATGCATTTATTTAATTATTAATTTTGTTTTTTTATATACTGTAATAGTCATTTAAATAATAATTATTATTATTTATTAATAGTTAATATTAATATAATTACCAATAACAATTGCAGCAACAACTAATTAATAACTAACAATCAATATAATTAATTATTACTATTATTATTATTAGTATTATTAATTATTACTATTATTATTATTTTATTATTATTATTATTAATTATTTTTTTTACAAAGATAATTACATATCAAAAATAGACACAAACTTTTTATTCATAAAATAACTCCAAGTAGAAAAAGTGATTAGAATTTATAATAAAAAAAAATTAAACAGTGATTGTTCCTCAAAGAAAATATATAACATTAAGAAATTGAAAAAAAAAGTAATGTTATTCACCCAACTACAGAGGGCAGTATAATATTTTAGTATAAGGAGTATCTGAGCAAATAAAAGTAACTGATCAGCAACAGTGAATGTAGTCATGTAAATCATGGGCCGCAAAATTTTTTTTTCCTGGACATTTGAGGCAGTGGCAATTGGTTGCGCTATAGATTCAAAATACCACCTTCAGATTTGGCAATGAAATCATGAATGTTTATTAGTACAGTTGTTTCTTATTCTAGAGTGGTTTTGATACATGGCGATTATGCGATGCGATAAGCAAGGCTCAAGCCAGGTACTGTGCACCCTCCAATTCGAGGAAACTTTTTAAAGACCTAAATTTTGAACAATCTTCAATTTTTTAACACAAATCTAGCCCTCTAATTGTCAACAATTTTTATCTTGCTACTATATCCCATCATAAATAACATTTTCAGTGATCCCAGATTCTACAGAATCTCTCTTCATATCTTCATTCAAAGATTTTGTAGCTGAACGAGGCAGATTTTGAGAATCCTGTTGGTGCTGATGTTTTGGTCGCTTTGTAACTTGTGCATATTCATTATTTGATGCATTATCAATTGTAAATTCACTTCTGGTGTTTTTCTCTTGTGTTCTTCCTTCATCTGTAGATTGTTGATATGTGATATTTGGTCTTTGCTTTGTGTTTCTTCGCCTGTAATAACATACAACAATAAATAGACAAAAGGCTAAGAACAGAACAGCTCCAATGCTAGCCCCAATCACAATTGGTAGGCCTAAATTACTGGACGCAGGTGCACAGGCTTTGTCAGGTGCTAAATTGCAGCTTTGTATGCCATTAGTACAAGTAAAGTTACTTTCAAAGTCACTTGCTTCAAGAATAAATGTATAATTCAAGTATATGTAAGAATAAATTGTAACTGGCATTAGGTTTTCAATTGCTTCTCCATTCCTTGACCATTGTAGTTGGACTGATGGATTACCAAGTTCAGAGTAACAAGAGATAGAGACACTTGATCCTGTCAAATTTGATGAAAAGCCACATGATTCACAGATTGGATACAAAGAGGATGGAGAATATAGAGCTACCAGGATGAGACCACTTGAGACTAGCACTGCCTCACCTTTGCTCTTAAGAATTACTTCACAGGTGTAATTGTTACCATTAAGCAGATGACCAAGATCACGACCTCTCACCTGTCTTATATTTACATCATTTTCGCTGTGGAGTTTGTACGCTTCTGCCTCTCTACCTAGATCATTATTTATCAGCATACCATCCCTGTAAATAACTGTCCTATCACCGGTTATTGTTTCTCTATACCAAGAGATTGAATAGTCATCAGTCAGGTTTACCACTTGGCATTTAAGATCAGCCTGTCCTCCTTCATATGTTATAGCAGATCCAATAGAAACACTACCAAACGATGGAGTACCCTGTGCAGGAAAAACCAGGGTTAAGCATATGATTCCAAAACTGTACAACATATCCAAACTGTATGAATACAATGAAAACTGAAATTTTGTATGCTTGGATGATAGATTTTTGTGTTGAAAACACTTTTCCAAAGCTCATCGCTAGTCGGTTACTGTGCCAAGGTGTTTTGTACTAGTTTTAAATTTATATATTTCCTGTTAGCATTCCATAATTAAAGTATGAATATAATATTTCCTGCTTTGAATATGACATGCATGAAGTTGGTCACTTTTGTTGGTTATTATTTGCATTGTGACTCCTTCATTGACTATTTATTATAGTCATCCTTCTATCCACACAAGTCATTCCATGGATGAGTGCACACATCAATCATGGTAACCAGAAAACCAAAAAGAAGTAAGTTAGAATTATGAATAGGTTAAAATATATGATGTATCACTCTTGAATTAGTGATAATTATACAAATCTATTTGATTGATTTCTTATCATTTCATTTGTTTTATTGTGACTTAATTTACAGTATAGAACCAGAACCCTACTAGTAACAACATCACCCTCATACTACGGACACCGTAAACCTTGAATTGAAGCTCAATGAGTGTAATCTTTGTAATTTAATCTCGAATTGAAGACCCCTGTTTAGCTTGCAAAACTAGCATTGAAAAGAAGCCTATGGACTTCTTTCCGAGATAGCATATGCTTCTTTTCTAGATAGTACAGTACATCATTGTACATAAATTTTAAACAGTTTCAGTTTCAGAGTCACAGCCAAGGCTGAATGATATGATATTTACAAAAAAAAAGTAGGCAAATATTAAAACATCAAAACATCAATCAAACACAAGCACAAGACATGAAAAATGGAGATAAAGTAAAATATGATTTGAAACATGAAGAACACAACAGGTTTAGAAAACATATGTGTAATAGAATCAATTATTTTCACTGTACATAAATTTTAAACAGTTATTAATTATTGAATCATTATTATAACTGTATTATTAGTTATTATATAATTATTGTTATCAAATATATAAATTCAAGAAGGAAAGAAAAAAAAATCATTAAGCATTGCACAAAATTTAATTTCAATTTAAATTACATCAAAATTGGAAAAGAAAAAGGCAATATTAAAAAAGATCTATCATTTAGATTAAACAGAAATAAAAGTAAAGTGAATGTCATTTAAAATGGACCAATAACTCTGGGTATAATGTTAGTTGCCATGAATTCTTTTAAATTATTATTTTCATTGTTATGTTATTTTCATATACACTACTAGTCATTTCAATAATAATATTTATTATTAATTAATAGTTAATATTAATATAATTACCAATAACAATTACAGCAACAACCAATTAGTAACTAACGACTTTTTATTTTTATTTATTTATTCATTCTGACATAATTATAAATAAAAACATTCAAGGATAAAAACACAGAAAAGTACAAAAAGCAACATATTTCCACTTTGGTCCCTAAAATTTTCACTGTGGTCCCTAAAATCAATATAATTAATATTTATTACAGTATCATCAATAATAATCATAATTACTATAATTTTAATTATTATTATTAACATTATTATAATAATAATAATAATAATAATAATAAGAATTATTATTATTATTATTATTATTATTATTATTATTATTATTGTTATTATTATTGTTTTTATATTTATTGCAGCTAAGCCAAAATAATTCATTTAAGATTGAAGTAAGAAATGGTATTGCACTTTTTCGATACCTTTTCAATCTACATTTTGTATGCTGATACCTCACTCTTCTAAGCTTCATATTGCTATCAGGGGTCCCAAGTCTTCTGGAACTCACAGGAGTGTCCCGGAAATTGGGACGGCGTCCCGCACTCACGCAGACAAGCAAGCCCTTTTTTGAATTGATTCAGTCATTTTGCTATGTTGTACAGTAAGACGTGATAATGCCAAACAGGTACGGCATACTCAACACTTGGTCTTGTGTAACACTTTATACACTTCAAGAAGGTCATGCTTTGGAAGACTGAACTTCCTTTAATCTGCATAAAATGTGCAGACAACTACTTGCTTTAGAAATTATTTCAAAGAAACAAGTAAATTAAAACATGCTTGAGTTTTGGTGATGTAATGCTAGTAAATACACTTTATGATACAGTTTGATGTTACAGTGGGCCTATTTATTGTTTTATTGTACTATTCCCAAAATTTACAGCATTCATTTTGAAAAGACTTAAGATCTCCTCTTAGTATGGTTTGCTCTGTCAGAAATTGGGCTCCAGTTATCTTTTATTCTTCTCTTACTTTGTAACATCCCTATTTTTTTCTTCATGCATTGTTTCTTTCATTTTATTTTATTTATTTTGTCATCAGAAATCATCAAATTCATGGACACAAGAAAATACAAAGATAATACATAACAAAAATAGACACAAACTTTTTATTCATAAAATAACTCCAAGTAAGTAGAAAAGTGATTAGAAAAAAAAATATACAGTGAGTGTTCATCAAAGAAAATATAAAACATTAAGAAATTGAAAAAAAAGTAATGTTATTCACCCAACTACAGAGGGCAGTAAAATATTTTAGTATAAGAAGTATCTGAGCAAATAAAAGTAACTGATCAGCGACAGTGAATGTAGTCATGCAAATCATGGGCCGCGAATTTTTTTTTTCTGGACGTTTGAGGTAGTGGCAATTGGTTGCGCTATAGATTCAAAATACCACCTTCAGATTTGGCAATGAAATCATGAATGTTTATTAGTACAGTTGTTTCTTATTCTAGAGTGGTTTTGATACATGGCGATTAGCCAGGTACTGTGCACCCTCCAATTCGAGGAAACTTTTTAAAGACCTAAATTTTGAACAATCTTCAATTTTTTAACACAAATCTAGCCCTCTAATTGGGGATCAACTCTGATACCACCCCAACTTTTCAGGTCCTAAAGGTGGTCTCGAATATTGGAGGGTGAACTGTATTAGGCATTATGCTGGCGTAGGGTTTCACTAGCAAGCCTTATAATGAAGAGTACAGTAGTTGAACACCACAGACTTGAACCCCTTTTTATATTATAATTCTGAAATATATATTTTTAGAAATGAATAATGATTAGGCTATGATTACAAAAATAAACTGTAGGTCTAGCCTAGGCCTTATTTTTTAAGATTGTCACTCAGTCACGTGTAGTTGTACGAAATGAAATCTGTTTACTCAGGACTTAAATGCCTAAGTACAGTATAGGTACAGATAGGTCTAATAATTATCAAGACAAACAATGAAAATAATTAAATAATGGTGACGATAATGATGATGATGACTCGAATAAACTAAAATAAACATAATTGATTTCAGGTAACCTACAGTGGACTTGTTTTCTATAAGAAAATACAAATATGATCATAATTTATGACAACTAATTATATTGTTACTGTGTTTCATCATTTCTTGTATTCCTGTACTCTATGTGTCTTCATAATTTCAGATACATTATACATGCATTATACATTATCTGTAAAACGACGATGACAATACAATTACCATTTATTAATAAATTCAAAACGCATTGCTAAAATGAATTTAACTTGAACACAGCAATAAAAATAAATTTTTTTTTTTGATACCTAAAGACGACCTACATATATTATTATCATCATCATAATGATAACAATTATTATTTGTATTGCAATATTCATGTATGTATATCCTTAAATTGATATGTAGGCTTAAACTTGTGATTATTATTATTACTATTACTATTACTACTACTACAACTATTATTATCATTAATGTTACTATATTACATACTTGGTTTGTCACTTCGTACAAATGTTTATGTCGGTACAGTAGTACGCGCGAGTGACAATAATAATATTAGCTGATTCTACGATACACATTTTAAATTATTATGAAAAAAAATCATCTTAACGTTGATTTTCGAGTTATTACAGCATTGGAATGCAGTTCACTTATGACGAATAAGCATTGAAAATACACCCGATAATTCAGTTAAAATTTGCGCGATTTCATTTAAACTGCCTTGAAATTGAAATTGATACCACTTGATGGCTTTAACAGCTGCATTACGGGGAAGCAACAGTGTTACAAAGAAAGAAATTTTATATTTTCCCCCGATGTTTTACAATTCTCAACGATAGGTGGCGTCAATTAAACCTTCAAACGCTGCCTGCTGAGAGGTACAAGCCTCGGCCTAGGTAATTATCCCATTAGCGAAGTACGTAGTGTTGTAGGGATAGGATCGTAGTGGAGTTTCCTATCCGTTTGTATTATAGGATAATCTCAAGTATCTACAATTCACTACACCAAACAGCAGAATATACCAAGCTGAATTTAATTGTTAGGGATTTCTGTACTCTCTTTTCTTGTCACAAAGACAAATCTCTGTATCATTATTTTTTAAAAGCGGAACTGATTTACTATTTTTATATGAACTCTTTCAAACAGGCTACTGAATTCATTGTTTTCTTTAAACATTTCTTTCAAGTACTGTACATTTGTTGGAACATTGTATTTGTTGTAGTTATTGATGTTAGGGTCTTGCAATGAGCTGTGCTTCCTATTATTAATAATAATATTAATTATTTTGGAAAGTAAAATACAATCTTGCCAAGAGCAAGGAATAGGTATAAACCTAAACAGAAAAACTGCTCTCATTGCATCTGTCAAATACAACAGATGCAAACAATTGAAACATTAAACTTGAAAAATTAAAATTTTAAAATCATTGATTTGATGTTTACAATTAGGGTTTGGGACAGTAAATAAAATTATTATATAAGAAATTATCACATTAGAAAATACACAAATATATTAGGAAAAAAATAGATAACAAGTCAGTACCTTGAGATGAAGTATTTTGCTAGTTGAGCTTTGAAATCAGAAATTGATGTGAATTGTTGAAATGGTCTACATTTCCAAACATCTATTATTACTAAGTCATACGATTGGCAGTGGATTGTTTGACATTAATGTAGTAAGGATTTGGGTCTGTTACAGTGGTCATCATTTCTAGATCTTGCATTGGGGATTCTGTAATAGTGTAGTCAGCTTCTTCTCTATGCATCAGGTCTGCATATGTTTCTAAACCCCTGTTATCAGTCGAATGTTTGACATTAATGTAGTCGGGTTCTTGATCTGGTACAAGAGTGGTTGTTATTTCCATACCTTTATTCACTTCCTTGCATTGGCGCAACTTTCTTATGACAGCTGTTTGAGTGAAACAATTGTGACAAGAACTGCTATGATGACAGATAGGACAACAATTTTGGTAGATGATTGACACATGCTGGTCTCCACATCAAAAAGCATCTTTGGTGAACTTTCTTTTTTATTTTTGTCAGAAAACTAGAAAACCACTTCCAGTGGTGACACTACTGAATGATGGAGTGCCCTGTGCAGGAAGATTCAGGGCTAGTATATAATTCCAATACTGTACAACATATCCAAACTATAAAAACAATGAAAACTGAAATTCTGTATGCTTACATTAAAATTTTTGTGTAGAAATTAGTTTTCCAAAGCTTATCACCACTCAGTTACAGGGCCAACAGTGTTTTGGTACTCGTTTTAAAGCTGTATATTTCCTGTTAGCATTTATAATTCAAATGTGAATGTTATATTTCCTGCTTCTTTGAATTTTACATGCATTTAGTTACTTTTTTTTGTATTATTTGTATAGTACCTATGACACCATCATTAAGTATTTAATGTAGCCATTCTTCTATTTTACATGAGTCATTACATGGATGAATGCACCCACCAATCCTGGTAAAACAGAAAACCAAAAGGAAGTAAAGTTCTTTGAATTATGTTAAGTTAAAATGTGATATGTCACTATGATTGGTTCTTAATGCAATTATACATCTTTCTCACAACATTCATAAATATTTTGATTCTCTTTTACTACAAGTTTAAAAAATATGCCTTTATCTGTATTCAGTAATACCTTTCCTTTTGTTTAGTTCAACTTGTAATTTTTGGATGGATACCAAAGCTTAAATAAAAATAAATAATTAAATAAATTATAATATAGCAATTAAAACATGGAGGTCTATCCATTGATTAAACTCAATAGTTTAATTTATTTAATATGGTGATATTCCGGCCTTTTTTCCATATTGTGTTAAAGCAATTTTTTAATTACTAACATTCATTGTATTTTTCTGTATATTTATCCTTTAGTCTTTCATTTTTCATACTTATTTCACTATTTATAATATTCTTTTTTCTCTTCCTGATGCATTAGTCTTTGTAGATAAGCTTCCTTGATTAGAATACTGAACTGCTGCTTTTTGTTTTCTCCTCCAATTCTCACTCAGTTAATTTATTCATACATTAATTCTTTTTATTTCATTTCATTTATTTTGTCTTCAGAAAACATCAAATTCATAGGCACAGGAATATACAAAGACAAATACATAACAAACAGGCAGAAACAATTTATTCATAAAATAAATACTCCAACTTGAGTAGAAAAAGTAATTAGAATTTAGAAAACAAAACAAACAACAAATTATACAGTGATTATTCATCAGCATAAGAAAATATAAAACATTAACAAAATTGAAAAAAAAGTTATTAACCCAACTACAGAGTGCAGTATATATATCTAAGCAAATAAAAGTATGATCAGTGGCAGTGAATGAATGTAGTCATGCAACATGGTCCTGCCTGACAGTGGCATATCTAGAAGTCTTGAATTGGGGGTGCTGATGGGGGAGGGCACGAAGGTGAAATGGGGGTCTCAATGATCAGGTGAGGGAGCTAACTCTCTAAATAAGGTGATTTTTAACTACTTGCAAGTGATTTTTGGAAGGTCAACTGAGGCGGGGCGCAAGTTTTTGGAGGGGCAATCACACCACCTGCACACCCCGCTGAATACGCCACTGCTGTCTGACCTATATCAAAGAGTATAAATAGAACAAGAGAGCCAACAACGCTCATTGGGAGCGTAAAAAAACGATACGCTCTACGCAGCTAGTGTAGGACGCCAGCTAACGCTTGTATATGTTTTATTACCCAGTACTGCACCGCGCACTGTAGGTTTGTCTGTTTATCTGTTCTCCACAAGATACTGTGCTTTTGTTTTCTGCTTACTGAGTTTATAGCGGGCGTACTTCTACCGCGCTGCGCAGCGCTATAAAAAGAATATACAACCGTTAGTTGGCGTCCTACACAGGCATGACGTTTTTACGAACGGGACTTTGCTCTCTTGTTCTATTTATACTCTTTGCCTATATGTAATGAGACATTATCTAGAAATTCTTAAATGTAATGTAATTTATGTGATGGCTGGGAGTTAATGTATAGGGTATGTCTCTTGATTCTTGCTTTTATTTTGAGGCACTGGATTTTGTTTCAAAATTAGTTTATTTATTTATTTATTTATTCTTTCTTTATACTGCAGGCACTTTCAGTACTAGTGCACTGATTTTCAAAGTGGTACAGTAGATATCTTATAAACAGGATACTATAAAAGGAATCAAATTTATAAATAAAAAATATAAACAAACATAAAAACAAAAATCAGTCATAGAGAAAATTCAATGCAAATCTTGTGTAATAAGGAAATTTTTAAATGTATGAATTGACATTTCTTTAAAGTTAATTTTTAGTTCATTTGGAAGTTCATTCCAGCTTTTGGATGAACGGTAAGTAAAGGTTCTTTTGCCATGGGAAATATTCCAAGTGGGGACAACTAAATTGTTATGGGTTTGGC
>NW_022720930.1:166544-181082 GCF_011630105.1 Anneissia japonica | reverse complement strand
GTCCAACTCCTTACATGCTGCACCACATGCCCCTACAATTTAACTAGTAAATGTTTTAATACTTAGAATGCAATACAAATATACTATTTTGGCAATCTACATAATAAAATACATTTAAAATGCAAATTGAAGTTGAACAAAGAAATATAAAAATTGGGATTTCTCTCATCAGATCATTAAAAATATCCCTAATACAAAACATTTAAACTACCAATTTATTAAACATTATATTGGATTGAATTCTATAATATACAACGTGGTTTCAGGTAGTTCCATTTATTAAACGTTGTGGTTTTAATCCGATATATTTTATGTCCACAGACTTGAGGAAGAACAGATTTGTAATATTTTAAATGAAATTTTACTGTTGAATTGAGTGTTTCCATATGTTAATAAAGATATATTATTATTATTATTATTATTATTATTATTATTATTATTATTATTAATATTATTAAAATGTGTTTGTTTTACTACAGTATACTTCATAAATATTTAACAACAGCAAACTGTCTGTCTCCATAGCCATTTTGAGCTATAAGGGCAGGGCAGCTGATAGCGGCCGCGGGCCCTGTGGCATCTTTGCTGCCCGGGCCCATTGGTTGGGTGGGGGCTGCCTGGGGCCCAGCGGAATCAAGGTTTAGATCCCTGGTGTTCATCTGAAGCTACGACCTTAACGAATTAGAGGACTAATTTAATCAATTATAGAGTGCCTAATTTTATCAGGTCATAAAAAATAAAGTACAGAACAAGAAAAGTAGAAGCTATCCTGCCTTTTATTCAGAAGTGCTGAAAAGGTTCGTAACATAGGTGTCAAAGGTTAAAGTGGCGGATAGGGGAACTTTAAATAGAAGGGGCACCTCTGGCCGGCCTTAAATGGCACTTTTAGATTTAAATTTGAGTAGAATTTTCTTTGTTTCTCAATTTTTGTTAAATTTTGAAATATTTATTATGGGGGTGGGGGCAGGCCTTTCCTTAAGTCCGTCACTTTTTAATATTATTAATTCAATATTTATTTGGCAATCGAATCTCTATCAGGTCTACTCATATTTTCTGACTTGTATGCATTTTGACGATTTCCAGGGTCCAAGCATTTTAATTATAAATTAATAACGTAAAGAATTTTCTATTTGATATATTGTAAAGGTAAAATCTAGAGTAGTAAAAGTCATGAAAATATTCATGAAAAAGAATTAGAAGCGATTAATTACCAGCTTTCGCCTATAAACGGTCAGCTTTATTTACAATTCTTGTGGGAAAAACACATGAATGATTCAGGATGAATGTATACATTTAATAATTTTTATTTATTTATTTTATTATTGTTTTGCCTAGTTATCGCGGGCCCCTGCCAGGACCAGGCCCAAGGGCACTTGTCCCGGAGTTCCCTGGTTACCCTGGCCTCTCGGCGCCGCTGTGTAATGGTAAAATTACATTTGCATATGGTTCACATTGCTAGGCATGCAGTAGTTGATTTTGGGTAGTATTACTACTTCCCCTGGTCCTACATAGAAGTTGGAAAATAGGCATGCCACTCACTGCCTTGAACAGCCCACCCCTAACATCATTCTGTAATTAAGGACAGGTTCAGTTTTTTCTTGACTTGACATTTTCAACAATTTTTAACTTGCTACTATATCCCATCATAAATAACATTTTCAATGATCCCAGATTCTACAGAATCTCTCTTCATATCTTCATTCAAAGATTTTGTAGCTGAACGAGGCAGATTTTGAGAATCCTGTTGGTGCTGATGTTTTGGTCGCTTTGTAACTTGTGCATATTCATTATTTGATGCATTATCAATTGTAAATTCACTTCTGGTGTTTTTCTCTTGTGTTCTTCCTTCATCTGTAGATTGTTGATATGTGATATTTGGTCTTTGCTTTGTGTTTCTTCGCCTGTAATAACATACAACAATAAATAGACAAAAGGCTAAGAACAGAACAGCTCCAATGCTAGCCCCAATCACAATTGGTAGGCCTAAATTATTAGATGCAGGTTGCATCCCTGAATCAGGTGCACAGGCTTTGTCAGGTGCTAAATTGCAGCTTTGTATGCCATTAGTACAAGTAAAGTTTTTTTCTAAGTCATCTGCTTCAAGAATAAATGTATAATTCAAGTATATGTAAGAATGAATTGTAATTGGCATTAGGTTTTCAATTGCTTCTCCATTCCTTGACCAATGTAGTTGGACCCATGGATAACCAAGTTCAGAGTAACAAGAGATAGTGACACTTGATCCTGTCAAATTAGATGAAAAGCCACATGATTCACAGATTGGATACAAAGAGGATGGAGAGTAGTAAGCTACCAGGATGTAATCACTTGATACAAGTACTGCCTCACCTGTGCTCTTAAGAGTTACTTCACAGGTGTAATTGTTTTCATTAAGCAGATGACCAAGATCACGACCTTTCACCTGCCTTATTTTTACATTGTTCATACTGTCCAGTGTGTAAGCTTCTGCCTCTCTACCTAGGTCATTATTTATCAGCATGCCATCCTTGTAAATAACTTTCCTATTACCATAAATGTTTTGTCTATACCAAGAGATTGAGTAGTCATCAGTCAGGTTCATCACTTGACAGTCAAGATCAACAACATGTCCTTCATTTATTATAGCAGATCCAGTAGAAACACTACCAAATGATGGAGTGCCCTGTGCAGGAAGAACCAGGGCTAAGCATATGATTCCAATACTGTACAACATATCCAAACAGTATACAAACAATGAAAACTGTAAAATGTCATATGCTTACGTTATTATTATAGATTTTTTGCGTATAAAGCAGTTTTCTGAAGCTTGTCACCACTTAGTTACTGTGCCAAGAATGTTTTGGTACTACGGTAGTTTTTAAAGCTATATATTTCCTGTTAGCATTTCATAACTAAAGTGTGAATATTATTTTTCCTGCTTCTAATTTGACATGCATGAAGTTGGTTATTTTTGTTGGTATTATTTGCATTGTACCTGTGACTCTTCAATCATTGACTACATTATAGTCATCCTTCTATTCACATGAGTCATTCCATGGATGAATGCACCCATCAATCATGGTAACCAGAAAACCAAAAGGAAGTAAGTTTGAATTATTAATAGGTTAAAATATATGATGTATCACTCTTGTTTTAGTGATAATTATACAAATCTATTTCATTAATTTTCATTAAATTTCATTAATCATTTCATTTTTTTTTATTGTGACTTAATTTACAATATAGAACCAGAGCCCTAGTAGTAACAACATCACCCTCATACTACAATTAGAACACCGTAAAACCTTGAATTGAAGCCCAATGAGTGTAATCTCTGTAATTTGGAAAGAAGCCCATCTCGAATTGAAGGCCCCTCTTTACTTTGTAAAACTAGCCTTGAAAATAAGCCCATTTCGAAAAGAAGCCTATGGACTTATTTTCAAGATAGCATATGCTTCTTTTCTAGATAGTACAGTTCATCACTGTACATAAATTTTAAACAGTTTCAGTTTCAGTTTCAGAGTCACAGCCAAGGCTGAATTATATGATATTTACAAAAAAAGTAGGCAAATATTAAAACATCAAAACATCAATCAAACACAAGCACAAGACATGAAAAATGGAGATAAAGTAACATTAAAATAAAATATGATTTGAAACATGAAGAACACAACAGCTTTAGAAAACATATGTGTAATAGAATCAATTATTTTCACTGTACATAAATTTTAAACAGTTATTAATTATTGAATCATTATTATAACTGTATTATTCGTTATTATATAATTATTGTTATCAAATATATAAATTCAAGAAGGAAAGAAAAAAAATCATTAAGCATTGCACAAAATTCAATTTTAATTAAAATTACATCAAAATTGGAAAAGAAAAAGGCAACATTAAAAAAGATCTATCATTTAGATTAAACAGAAATAAAAAGTAAAGTGAATGTCATTTAAAATGGACCAATAACTCTGGGTATAATGTTAGTTGCCATGAATTCTTTTAAATTATTATTTTCATTGTTATGTTATTTTCATATACACTATTAGTCATTTCAATAATAATTTTTATTATTAATTAATAGTTAATATTAATATAATTACCAATAACAATTACAGCAACAACCAATTAGTAACTAACAACTTTTTATTTTTATTTATTTATTCATTCTGACGTAATTATAAGTAAAAACATTCAAGGATAAAAATGCAGAAAAGTACAAAAAGCAACTTATTTCCACTTTGGTCCCTAAAATTTCCACTGTGGTCCCTAAAATCAATATAATTAATAATTATTACAGTATCATCAATAATAATCATAATTACTATAATTTTAATTATTATTATTAACATTATAATAATAATAATAATTATTGTTATTATTATTATTATTATTATTATTATTATTATTATTGTTATTATTATTGTTATTATTATTGTTTTTATATTTATTGCAGCTAAGCCAAAATCATTCATTTAAGATTGAAGTAAGAAATGGTATTGCACTTTTTCGATACCTTTTCACTCTACATTTTGTATGCTGATACCTCACTCTTCTAAGCTTCATATTGCTATCAGGGGTCCCAAGTCTCCTGGAACTCGCAGGAGTGTCCCGGAAATTGGGACGGCCTCCCGCACTCACGCAAACAAGCAAGCCCTTTTTTGAATTGATTCAGTCATATTGCTATGTTGTACAGTAAGACGTGATAATGCCAAACAGGTACAGCATACTCGACACTTGGTCTTGTGTAACACTTTATACGCTTCAAGAAGGTCATGCTTTGGAAGACTGAACTTCCTTTAATCTGCATAACATGTGCAGACATGTACTTGCTTTAGAAATTATTTCAAAGAAACAAAATAAATTAAAACATGCTTGAGTTTTGGTGATGTAATGCTAGTAAATACACTTTATGATACAGTTTGATGTTACAGTGTGCCTTTTTATTGTCTTTATTGTACTATTCCCAAAATTTACAGCATTCGTTTTGAAAAGACTTAAGATCCCCTCTTAGTATGGTTTGCTCTGTCAGAAATTGGGCTCCAGTTATCTTTTATTCTTCTCTTACTCATTGTAACATCCCTATTTTTTTCTTCATGCATTGTTTCTTTCATTTTATTTCATTTATTTTGTCATCAGAAATCATCAAATTCATGGACACAAGAAAATACAAAGATAATACATAACAAAAATAGACACAAACTTTTTATTTGTAAAATAACTCCAAGTAAGTAGAAAAGTGATTAGAATTTAAAAAAAATATACAGTGAGTGTTCATCAAAGAAAATATAAAACATTAAGAAATTGAAAAAAGGTAATGTTATTCACCCAACTACAGAGGGCAGTATAATATTTTAATATAAGAAGTATATGAGCAAATAAAAGTAACTGATCAGCAACAGTAAATGTAGTCATGCAAATCATGGGCCGCGAAATTTTTTTTTTCTGGACGTTTGAGGTAGTGGCGATTGGTTGCACTATAGATTCAAAATACCACCTTCAGATTTGGCAATGAAATCATGAATGTTTATTAGTACAGGTTGTTTCTTATTCTAGACAGAGTGGTTTTGATACATGGCGATTATGCGATGCAATAAGCAAGGCTCAAGCCAGGTACTGTGCACCCTCCAATTCGAGGAAACTTTTTAAAGACCTAAATTTTGAACAATCTTCAATTTTTTAACACAAATCTAGCCCTCTAATTGGGGATCAAATCTGATACCACCCCAACTTTTCAGGTCCTAAAGGTGGTCTCGAATATTGGAGGGCGAACTGTAGTAGGCATTAGGCAGGCATAGGGTTTCACTGGCAAGCCTTATAATGAAGAGTACAGTAGTTGAACACCACAGACTTGAACCCCCTTTTTATTATAATTCTGAAATATATTTTTAGAAATAAATAATAATTAGGCTATGATTACAAAAATAAACTGTAGGTCTAGCCTAGGCCTTATTTTTTTAAGATTGTCATTCAGTCACGCGTAGTTGTACTAAGTACAGTATAGGTACAGATAGGCCTAATAATTATCAAGACAAACAATGACAATAATTAAATAATGGTGACGATAATGATGATGATGATTACGAAGAAACTAAAATAAACATAATTGATTTCAGGTAACCTACAGTGGGACTTGTTTTCTGTACTGTACTTGTTTTCTGTACTGTACTCTACTGTATGTGTCTTCATAATTTCGGATACATTATACATACATTATATATTATCCGTTAAATGATGATGACAATACAATTACCATTTATTAATAAATAAACTCAATGATAAAATGAATTTAACTTGAACACGACAACAGAAATAAATATTTATTCGGAAACCTAAAGATGACCTACATATATTATTACCATCAACATCATAATAACTATTATTATTTGTATTGCAATATTCATTTATGTATATCCTTAAGTTGATATGTAGGCTTAAACTTGTGATTATTATTATTACTATTACTATTACTACTACTACAACTATTATTATCATTAATGTTACTATATTACATACTTGGTTTGTCACTTCGTACAAATGTTTATGTCGGTACAGTAGTACGCGCAAGTGACAATAATAATATTAGCTGATTCTACGATACACATTTTAAATTATTATGAAAAAAAATCATCTTAACATTGATTTTCGAGTTATTACAGCATTGGAATGCAGTTCACTTATGACGAATAAGCATTGAAAATACACCCGATAATTCAGTTAAAATTTGCGCGATTTCATTTGAACTGCCTTGAAATTTAAATTGATACCACTTGATGGCTTTAACAGCTACCTGCATTACGGGGAAGCAACAGTGTTAAAAAGAGAGAAATTTTATATTTTCCCCCGATGTTTTACAATTCTCAACGATAGGTGGCGTCATTTAAAGCTTCAAACGCTGCCTGCAGAGAGGTACAAGCCTCGGCCTAGGTAATTATCCCAATAGCGAAGTATGTAGTGTTGTAGGGATAGGATCGTAGTGGAGATTTTTCCTATCCGTTTGTATTATAGGATAATCTCAAGTATCTTCAATTCACTACACCAAACAGCAGAATATACCAAGCTGAATTTAATTGTTAGGGATTTCTGTACTCTCTTTTCTTGTCACAAAGACAAATCTCTGTATCATTATTTTTTCAAAGCAGAACTGATTTACTATTTTTATATGAACTCTTTCAAACAGTCTACTGAATTCATTGTTTTCTTTGAACATTTATTTTAAGTACTGTAGATTTGTTGGAACATTGTATTTGTTGTAGTTATTAACGTTAGGGTCCTGCAATGAGCTGTGCTTCCTATTATTAAAAATAATATTAATTATTTTGGAAAGTAAAATACAATCTTGCCAAGAGCAAGGAATAGGTATAAACCTAAACAGAAAAACTGCTCTTATTGCATCTGTCAATTACAGCAGATGCAAACAATTGAAACATTAAACTTAAAAAATTAAAATTTTAAAATCATTGATTTGATGTTTACAATTAGGATTTGGGACAGTAATAAAATTATTATATAAGAAATTATCATATTAGAAAATACACAAATATATTAGGAAAAAAATAGATAAGAAGTCAGTAGCTTGAGATGAAGTATTTTGCTAGTTGAGCTTTGAAATCAGAAATTGATGTGAATTGTTGAAATGGTCTACATTTCCAAACATCTATTATTACTAAGTCATACGATTGGCAGTGGATTGTTTGACATTAATGTAGTAAGGATTTGGGTCTGGTACAGTGTTCATCATTTCTAGATCTTGCATTGGGGATTCTGTAATGGTGTAGTTAGCTTCTTCTCTACACACCAGGTCTGCAGTATGTTTCTAAACCCCTGTTGATGTGGTACAAGAGTGGTTGTTATTTCCATACCTTTATTCACTTCCTTGCATTGGCGCAACTTTTTTATGACAGCTGTTTGAGTGACAACAATTACGACAAGAACTGCTATGGGGAGAGATAAGACAACAGTTGTGGTAGATGATTGACACATGCTAGTCTCCACATCAAGAAGCATTGTTGGTGAACTAACTTCTTTATTTTTGTCAGTCCAAAATGTAATAGTGCTTGATGGTGCACATGCCTGCTCAGTTTTTAAATTGCAGCTTTGTATTCCATTAGTACAAGAAAAGTTACTTTCTAAGTCATCTGATTTGAGAATAAATGTATAATTCAAGTATATGAGAGAATGAATTGTAATTGTCATTGGGTTTTCAATTGCTTGTCCATTCCTTGACCATTTTAGTTGGACATGTGGATAACCAAGTTCAGATTAACAAGAGATAGTGACATACCAAGAGATTGAGTAGTCATCACTCAGGTTCAACACCGTACAGGAAAGATCAATAGTGCTTCCTTCAACTAGAAAACCACTTCCAGTGGTGACACTACTAAATGATGGCGTGCCCTGTGCAGGAAGATCCAGGGCTAAGTATATGATTCCAATACTGTACAACATATCCAAACTCTATAAAAACTATGAAAACTGAAATTCTGTATGCTTACATTAAAATTTTTGTGTAGAAATTAGTTTTCCAAAGCTTATCACCACTCAGTTACAGGGCCAACAGTGTTTTGTTACTCGTTTTAAAGCTGTATATTTCCTGTTAGCATTAAAATTCAAATGTGAATGTTATATTTCCTGCTTCTTTGAATTTTACATGCATTTAGTTACTTTTTTTTAAAATTATTATTTGTATTGTACTTATGATACCTTCATAAGTATTTAATGTAGCAATTCTTCTATTTTACATGAGTCATTACATGGATGAATGCACCCACCAATCCTGGTAAAACAGAAAACCAAAAGGAAGTAAAGTTCTTTGAATTATGTTAAGTTGAAATGTGATACGTCACTATGATTGGTTCCTAATGCAATTATACATCTTTCTCACAACATTCATAAATATTTTGATTCTCTTTCTATAAGTTTAAAAAATATGCCTTTATCTGTATTCAGTAATACCTTTCCTTTTGTTTAGTTTAACTTGTAATTTTTGGATGGATACCAATGCTTAAATAAAAATAACTAATTTAATAAATTAGAATATAGCAATTAAACCATGGAGGTCTATCCATTGATTAAACTCAATAGTTTAATTTATTTAATATGGTGATATTCCGGCCTTTTTTTCATTTTGTGTTAAAGCAATTTTTTAATTACTAACATGCATTGTATTTTTCTGTATATTTTATCCTTTAGTCTTTCATTTTTCATACATATTTCACTATATATAATATTCTTTTTTTCTCTCTTCCTGATTCATTAGTCTTCGTAGATAAGCTTCCTTGATTAGCATACTGAACTGCTGCTTTTTGTTTTCTCCTCCAATTTTTACTCGGTTAATTTCTTCATACATTACTTCTTTTTATTTCATTTCATTTATTTTGTCTTCAGAAAACATCAAATTCATGGACTCAGGAATATACAAAGACAAATACATACAAACAGACAGAAACAATTTATTCATAAAATAAATACTCCAACTTGAGTAGAAAAAGTAATTAGAATTTAGAAAACAAAAACAAACAACAAATTATACAGTGATTATTCATCAGCATAAGAAAATATAAAACATTAACAAAATTGAAAAAAAAAGTTATTAACCCAACTACAGAGTGCAGTATAATATATCTAAGCAAATAAAAATATGATCAGTGGCAGTGAATGAATGTAGTCATGCAACATGGTCCTGCCTGACAGTGGTATATCTAGAAGTCTTGAATTGGGGGTGCTGATGGGGGAGGGCACGAAGGTGAAATGGGGGTCTCGATGATCAAGTGAGGGGAGCTAACTCTCAAAATAAGGTGATTTTTAACTACTTGCAAGTGATTTTTGGAAGGTCGACTGGGGCGGGGGGGCAAGTATTTTTGGAGGGGCAATCACACCCCCTGCACACCCCGCCGAATACGCCACTGCTGCCTGACATATATGTAATGAGACATTATCTAGAAATTCTTAAATGTAATGTAATTTATGTGATGGCTGGGAGCGCGGGGGGGCAGTTGCTAGGTTGGTAGTTTGAAATATAATTATAAATCGTTAATCTATAGGATATGTCTCTTGATTCTTGCTTTTATTTTGAGGCACTGAATTTTGTTTCAAAATTAGTATTGTATCATATACCAGTGAACCTATGTTTCTACGTTTCTTTTTGGGATTCATGTCAAGTACCAAAGTAAGTATTGAACAAACAAACATTCAACAGCAGCTACACTGACGGCAGCACCCCCACAAAGTGATGGTTGATGTTCTCTATAGCCCCTGGACAAATAGTATCTTGTTTTAGCAATTATTTGATAGAATTAGTAGCTACAATTAATTATATTGAATTTTTTAGCAGGATCAAACCACCTTGTTCATTCAGGAACGGCTGTATTAAAGTCTCCTTATTACATTACTGTACTGTGGTTTGACATTTCTAATAAAACTATCATAATCCAACATAAATTGAA
The DNA here is from genome assembly GCF_011630105.1 of Anneissia japonica. Classification (NCBI taxonomy): domain Eukaryota; kingdom Metazoa; phylum Echinodermata; class Crinoidea; order Comatulida; family Comatulidae; genus Anneissia; species Anneissia japonica. Next base: position 170,655 of record NW_022720930.1, on the reverse strand, counting down.
TTTTCAATAATTCAAGATTCAACAGGATTTATTGTGATATCGTCATCCAAACATTTAGTATTAGAATGAGTCACATCGTGCATATAAAGATACACGATTTGATTATCTTCAGTTGTAAATTCTGTAGTAGATTTTTTGTGAAATGTCATAGTTGGTCTTTGTTTTTCATGTCTTCTGTATAAACAGACGCCAGTTAGAAAGCAGAAGAATAGAACAGCACCAATGCTAGCACCAATCACAGTTGGTATATTTGAAGTCTGCGTCCTTGAATCTGAAGATGTTCCATTTGTTGGGATGATAACAGTGCCAGGAGATGATGTAACAGTGTCAAAAAATATCTTTGGGGAACTTTCGTCCACACATGCTTTGTCAGAATCAGGTGTTAAGTTACACCTTTGTAGAATATTTGTACAAGAATAAATACTTTCTAAATCTTGTGCTTCAAGTATGAATGTATACTTTAAGTATATAAGAGAGTGTTTTGTAATTGTATGTAAGTTTCCAATTCTTCCTCCATTTCTTGACCATTGTAAATCAATATTTGGTTGACCAGGTTGAGAGAAACAAGTAATAGTTACATTTGAGCCAATCGAATCAGATGAAAAGTCACAAGCCTCACAGATTGGATACACAGATGCGGGAAGATAGTTTGCTGTCAGGATGAGACCACTTGATACCAGCACTGCCTCACCTGTACTCTTAAGACTCACTTCACAGGTGTAATTGTTACCATTAAGCAGATGACCAAGATCACGACCTTTCACCTGCCTTATTCTTACATTGTTCCTACTGTCCAGTGTGTAAGCTTCTGCCTCTCTACCTAGGTCATTATTTATCAGCGTTCCATTCTCGTAAATAACTGTCCTCTCACCTGAAATTGTTTCTCTGTACCAGGAGATTGAGTAGGCATCAGTCGGGCCACTGTAGGCCTAATATCGATTTAAACACATTGATTGATGATGAAAATTAGTTTCCCATTTGAACTTCTTAGTATGCGCTGCACATGTGCAATCACCACATGCAGTGATGATCACAACCTCATTAATTAGTATACTTACTGAGTAGGTTAGAATAGGCCTTGAATTTACGAATTTTTCGAGCTCAACATCGGAAATTAAGGTCAGAATATTGATTCAATAATTGAAATACATTCTTTTTTAAGTTTATACACATTTAATAAAATCCACAAAAATAAATTGAAAACACAATTTTTATAATGATGAAGTTGTTTACTTTTCACAAACATGTTGAAATTTGTGGGATTCACCATTAGGCCTATACCCTAGATCTGCGTTGAAGAAAACATCTAAGGAGAGCAAAAAATAGTTCTAAAATTTACGCAGATATCGAAAAGGAATGGATACCACATTGGAAAAAAATGTCTCATGTGATGTCGTGAATTGAGACGATTTGGTCTTGCTTTACCGTTTTAATCATTGTAGGCCTACTATTTATAACTCTGAAATTGTGAGTGTAAACAGCATTCAATATAGTTGGTTCGCCTTGCTACCTCCGCCACCGAGTGTAAAAGAATTTGAGCCAGTGTTGGTTTTTTTTTTTATTATTTATCATTTCCGAAATATCTATGTCATCACAAAGAGGGCTAGTAAAATAAAATGAAAATGAAAATGAAAGGTTCATAGTCATACACCTGTCTCTTATACACATCTAGATGTGTATAAGAGACAGATACCAACACTGTCTTACCTGTACTCTTAAGACTCACTTCACAGGTGTAATTGTTACCATTAAGCAGATGACCAAGATCACGACCTCTCACCTGTGTTATATTTACATCATATGTTTTGCTGGTTGAGTAAGCTTCTGCCTCTTTTCCTAAGTCATTATTTATCAGCCTTCCATTCTCGTAAATAACTGTTCTCTCACCTGAAATTGTTTCTCTGTACCAGGAGATTGAGTAGGCATCAGTCAGGCCATGTAGTTGACAAAGAAGAAAAATGTGGTGTCCTTCTTGTATAACAAAAGATCCATGTGAGACACTATCAAATAATGGAGTGCCCTGGCCAGGAAGAACCAGAGCTAAGCATATGATTCCAATACTCTGCAACATCTGGAATCCAAACTAAATGTTTTTGGGGGTTTTTTTTATTGTAGAAGCAATAAAATATAGTAAGAATCTTATATTTTATTGTAGAATTCTATGTCAAGTTGTGGTGCAAAACAGTGCTTCATGTTATTATAAAGCTAAGTACTTCCTGTTAGCTATTCCTATTACCTCATTGGCTACAATATTCATACTATAGGCCCCATAAAAAAAATTATTAGTTTATCACCCGCTCCCTCATCACTTTTTGGAAAAATCTGATTTTTTTTTAAATTTTTTTTTTTTCCCAAGTAACATATATTTTTATTTCAAACGGTCCTTTTTTTTTTTTTTTTTTTTTTTTTTTTCCCTTGAAAAGCTTAGGATTTCTGGCAAATATGTTTACTGGTACAACAAAAACATATTTTTTAAATATAAATTTGATTCCATTCTTATGACTTTTTATATATGTGTCTCTAACCATTGATTTACCTGTGATCATCGGTAAAATGGGGGCGGGGTTAGCAAAAAAAAAGAAAGAAAAAAAATCCTCCCTCCCTCATCAGTTTTTATTCTTTGATAGGGTGATAAACTAATAATTTTTTTTATGGGGCCTTATTAACAGTTGAACAGGATATAGGCCTAAATACCTGCTTGAATATCCTTCTGTATGAACATGTGAACAGGAGACTGCACCTATATACTACCGGTTAAACTGTTTTTTCAAAATTAACATGCCTAGTAGGTTACTTTTGTTAGTGTTATTTACACACCTGTGGTTTCCATTAAGAAATATTTATTGTAAATTTTCATCAGATTTTACATAACTACTGTAGGATAAATGCACCCATAATGCTATCAAGCAGAAAACCAGTTGTGACTGTATGAAGTAATTCATGAAATTTAAGACAGTGATGTTCTTTCAATTATGATATTAAAAGTTAAAATACAATTGTGTTTAGTAATCAATATAAACACAAGTTTCTGATAATATCATTTCTTTTGTTTTACTTTGACCCGGAAAGAGTGAATTTACCAGGGAAGAGTGACATAATGTACATTACATAGGACTTAAAATGTAAAAGGCCCTTTGCCAGCATCTAGCAAAGGGGGTTCTGAGCATTGGGTTAAGGTACTTCACCTTGTTGCCAAATGAGGTTCAACGGCTTAAAGCATACTTATAATATTAAAGTTAAATAAATCGTTATAGTTACCAGGGGTTTATTTATGAATTTGAGTAGCAGGAGAAATTTGAAAGTAACAGGAGAGTAAATTGAAATAGGCCAGTTTATAGGGGGGGGGGGCGCGCCTAGGCCTCCCATCGGGGTCCAGGGGCAAAGCCCTGGTCGGGGGTCAAGCGCCATTGCGCTCCAGGGTATTTGAGTTTTTTAAGCCCATTTGCATTTCTCTACATAATTTTTTTTTAAACAGTTTTCAGAATCAACTATGAGCTGTAAAAAAAGTTGATATTTTTACATATACTGTATCTTCATACATAGGCCTAGCCTAAATATTTAATAGATAATGTAAACCAGGAACTTTTGCGAATTGATAATTTCGGCCGTTTTCGCGACATTAAACTTTCGCGAATCGCAAAAAGCCTAAATTTAATTCATGAGAGGAATATCATACAATAGCTGAAAATATCGTATCGTGAGTTTAGACCTAGGCTAGATATGCCTACAGCCACTGTGTAGGCTATATCTAGGCCTTGGCAGGCTTAGGCACCATATAAGCCTACAGCCTACCTCAGTTGCTAGGACCAGGACTTAGCTGGCTATCTCAGGCACAGATAAGAAAGAGACAAGTTTACACACATACACTACTCACTCATATGATATTCCCTAATTTTGTATGGTATTCAAGCATCCTACAAAATGAACAATGTTTATCAATGTTTTATTAACAAATTATTTTTCTGTAGGCCTAATATCGATTCAAACACATTGATTGATGATGAAAATTAGTTTCCCATTTGAACTTCTTAGTATGCGCTGCACATGTGCAATCACCACATGCAGTGATGATCACAACCTCATTAATTAGTATACTTACTGAGTAGGTTAG
>NW_022720930.1:133059-166490 GCF_011630105.1 Anneissia japonica | reverse complement strand
GTAAATAAGGTTCTTTACAGGCCTGTTGCGCTATTTATATTGGTGGTTTTTGTATTAATTTTTGTACAGTATTGATTGAAGTAGCCGGCGAAAACATCGTAGTAGCCGATCGAATGCGCCGGCCGCCGGCTCTTAAATAAACCCCTGGTTACTATAACAACTCCCTGAAAAAACTAAGGGGATAGGATAGCAAAATGCAAAGCAAGTTAATGTTGGTGGTTCTCCAAGGTTGAAACAATATACTTTAAAATATACACATTGTATAATATTTTTATTTTTTATTTGTATTCAGGTATGAAAACATAAAAAATAGGCAGCACAAAACTGAAACAATTCAATTCAAGGCCACCTTTTAAAGACCTAAATTTTGAACAATCTTCAGTTTTTTTAACACAAAGCTAGCCCTCTAATTGGGGATCAACTCCGATACCTCCCCAACTTTTCAGGTCCTAAAGGTGGTCTCGAATATTGGAGGGTGAACTGTAGTAGGCATTATGCAGGCGAAGGGTTTCACTGGCAAGCCTTATAATGAAGAGTACAGTAGTTGAACACCACAGACTTGAACCCCTTTTTTATTATAATTCTGAAATATATTTTTAGAAATAAATAATAATTAGGCTATGATTACAAAAATAAACTGTAGGTCTAGCGTAGGCCTTATTTTTTAAGATTGTCACTCAGTCACGCGTAGTTGTACAAAATGAAATCTGTTTATTCAGGACTTAAATGCCTTAGTACAGTCTAGGTACAGATAGGTCTAATAATTATTAAGACAAACAATGAAAATAATTAAATAATGGTGACGATAATGAAGATGATGACTCGAATAAACTAAAATAAACATAATTGATTTCAGTTAACCTACAGTGGGACTTGTTTTCTATAAGAAAATACAAATAATGATCAAAATTTATGACAACTAATTATATTGTTACTGTATTTCATCATTTCTTGTACTGTACTCTATGTGTCTTCATAATTTCGGATACATTATACATGCATTATACATTATCCGTAAAACGACGATGACAATACAATTACCATTTATTAATAAATTCAAAACTCATTGCTAAAATGAATTTAACTTGAACACGGCAATAAAAATAAATATTTTTTTTTGATACCTAAAGACGACCTACATATATTATTATCATCATCATAATGATAACAATTATTATTTGTATTGCAATATTCATGTATGTATATCCTTAAATTGATATGTAGGCTTAAACTTGTGATTATTATTATTACTATTAACTACTACAACTATTATTATCATTACTATATTACATACTTGGTTTGTCACTTCGTACAAATGTTTATGTCGGTACAGTAGTACGCGCGAATAACAATAATAATATTAGCTGATTCTACGATACACATTTTAAATTATTATGAAAAAAAATAATCTTAAAACGTTGATTTTCGAGTTATTACAGCATTGGAATGCAGTTCACTTATGATGAATAAGCATTGAAAATACACCCGATAATTCAGTTAAAATTTGCGCAATTTCATTTGAACTGCCTTGAAATTGAAATTGATACCACTTGATGGCTTTAACAGCTACCTGCATTACGGGGAAGCAACAGTGTTACAAAGAAAGAAATTTTATATTTTCCCCCGATGTTTTACAATTCTCAACGATAGGTGGCGTCATTTAAAGCTTCAAACGCTGCCTGCAGAGAGGTACAAGCCTCGGCCTAGGTAATTATGCCATTAGCGAAGTATGTAGTGTTGTAGGGATAGGATCGTAGTGGAGATTTTTCCTATCCGTTTGTATTATAGGATAATCTCAAGTATCTACAATTCACTACACCAAACAGCAGAATATACCAAGCTGAATTTAATTGTTAGGGATTTCTGTACTCTCTTTTCTTGTCACAAAGACAGATCTCTGTATCATTATTTATTAAAAGCAGAACTGATTTACTATTTTTATATGAACTCTTTCAAACAGTCTACTGAATTCATTGTTTTCTTTGAACATTTCTTTCAAGTACTGTAGATTTGTTGGAACATTGTATTTTTTGTAATTATTGAAGTTAGGGTCCTGCAATGAGCTGTGCTTCCTATTATTAAAAATAATATTAATTATTTTGGAAAGTAAAATACAATCTTGCCAAGAGCAAGGAATAGATATAAACCTAAACAGAAAAACTGCTCTTATTGCATCTGTCAAATACAACAGATCCAAACAATTGAAACATTAAACTTAAAAAATTAAAATTTTAAAATCATTGATTTGATGTTTACAATTAGGATTTAGGACAGTAAATAAAATTATTATATAAGAAATTATCACATTAGAAACTACACAAATATATTAGGAAAAAATAGATAACATGTCAGTACCTTGAGATGAAGTATTTTGCTAGTTGAGCTTTGAAATCAGAAATTGATGTGAATTGTTGAAATGGTCTACATTTCCAAACATTTATTATTACTAAGACATACGATTGGCAGTGGATTGTTTGACATTAATGTAGTAAGGATTTGGTCTGGTACAGTGGTCATCATTTCTAGATCTTGCATTGGGGATTCTGTAATAGTGTAGTTAGCTTCTTCTCTAGGCATCAGGTCTGCATACGTTTCTAAACCCCTGTTATCAGTCGATTGTTTGACATTAATGTAGTCGGGTTCTTGATCTGGTATAAGAGTGGTTGTTATTTCCATACCTTTATTCACTTTCTTGCATTGGCGCAACTTTCTTATGACAGCTGTTTGAGTGACAACAATTGCGACAAGAACTGCTATGGTCACAGATAGGACAACAGTTGTGGTAGATGATTGACACATGCTGGTCTCCACATCAAGAAGCATTGTTGGTGAACTTTCTTTTTTATTTTTGTCAGAAAACTTGAAAACCACTTCCAGTGGTGACTCTACTGAATGATGGCGTGCCCTGTGCAGGAAGATCCAGGGCTAAGTATATAATTCCAATACTGTACAACATATCCAAACTCTATAAAAACAATAAAAACTGAAATTCTGCATGCTTACATTAAAATCTTTGTTTAGAAATTAGTTTTCCAAAGCTTATCACCACTCAGTTACAGGGCCAACAGTGTTTTGCTACTCGTTTTAAAGCTGTATATTTCCTGTTAGCATTTATAATTCAAATGTGAATGTTATATTTCCTGCTTCTTTGAATTTTACATGCATTTAGTTACTTTTTTTTGTATTATTTGTATAGTACCTGTGACACCTTCATTAAGTATTTAATGTAGCCATTCTTCTATTTTACATGAGTCATTACATGGATGAATGCACCCACCAATCCTGGTAAAACAGAAAACCGAAGGGAAGTAAAGTTCTTTGAATTATGTTAAGTTAGAATGTGATATGTCACTATGATTGGTTCCTAATGCAATTATACATCTTTCTCACAACATTCATAAATATTTTGATTCTCTTTCTAAAATATGCCTTTATCTGTATTCAGTAATACCTTTCCTTTTGTTTAGTTAAACTTGTAAGTTTTATTTTGATTTTTAAGTTTTCATTTTTCTGCTTTCATTTCAGTTCCCTGGTTCTAGGCTACTTTTTCATTGTTCTTAATTTACATTTCCTTGGAAAGCAGTGCTCACTGAATGGATACCCCCTGGTTTAAGAAAGCATATAAATAAGTAATTAAATAAATTAGAATATAGCAATTAAACTATGGAATTGTATGCATTGATTAAACTCTATAGTTTAATTTATTAAATATGGTGGTATTTTGACTTTTTTCCCATCTTGTTTTAAAGCAATTTTTTAATTACTAACATGCATTGTATTTTTCTGTATATTTATCCTTTAGTCTTTCATTTTTCATACTTATTTCACTATTTATAATATTCTTTTTTTTTCTCTTCCTGATTCATTATTCTTTGTAGATAAGCTTCCTTGATTAGAATACTGAACTGCTGCTTTTTGTTTTCTCCTCCAATTCTCACTCGGTTAATTTATCCATACATTACTTCTTTTTATTTCATTTCATTTATTTTGTCTTCAGAAAACCTCAAATTCATGGACAAAGACAAATACATACAAACAGACAGAAACAATTTATTCATAAAATAAATACTCCAAGATGAGTAGAAAAAGTAATTAGAATTTAGAAAACAAAAACAAACAACAAATTATACAGTGATTATTCATCAGCATAAGAAAATATAAAACATTAACAAAATTGAAAAAAAAGTTATTAACCCAACTACAGAGTGCAGTATAATATATCTAATCAAATAAAAATATGATCAGTGGCAGTGAATGAATGTAGTCGTGCAACATGGTCCTGCCTGACAGTGGCATATCTAGAAGTCTTAATTGGGGGTGCTGATGGGGGAGGGCACGAAGGTGAAATGGGGGTCTCGATGATCAGGTGAGGGGAGCTAACTCTCAAAATAAGGTGATTTTTAACTACTTGCAAGTGATTTTTGGAAGATCGACTGGGGTGGGGGGGGCTGGGGCGGGGGGCAAGTATTTTTGGAGGGGCAATCACACCCCCTGCACACCCCGCCGAATACGCCACTGCTGCCTGACCTATATGTAATGAGACATTATCTAGAAATTCTTAAATGTAATGTAATTTATGTGATGGCTGGGAGTGCCGGGGGCAGTTGCTAGATTGGTAGTTTGAAATATAATTATAAATCGTTAATGTATAGGGTATGTCTCTTGATTCTTGCTTTTATTTTGATGCACTGGATTTTGTTTCAAAATTAGTATTGTATCATATACCAGTGAACCTATGTTTCTACGTTTCTTTTTTGGGATTGATGTCAAGTACCAAAGTAAGTATTGAACAAACAAACATTCAACAGCAGTTACACTGATGGCAGTCATTTTTTGGTACTTTACGTGATTCACCTTGTGTAGTGAAGTAACTGAACAAATGGTTTTGCTCTAATTATGGATGAGCAGGAACTTCATAGCATAATCAACACTTATAAGGTTAGAAATACAAGCCCATGGAACAAGCTATTCCTCCATGAACTTCATGGTATGATTATGGTGTTACTTTTTTGAGTTTGAGTGTTAAGTTAAAAATCATATCCATCGTTATATGTGAGTGAGATAGCAGAGACCCGAAGGACCATAGCAACTTGATTCTTTTGTCAACCAATTCAAAGAATTCATTCAAGATTATTCAAATCACCCACAAAATAAATTTAAAATCAACAAAAAATGAATCAGTATAACTTTAAATTTAACTTAACAGAACTTCATAAATTACCAAATCTTTCTTTCAAAAAATTATTTATTTATTTTTTATTTATTATATTTGTTCTTTATAGTGGGTGGACTCTTCAGTCACAGAGACTGTTCTCCCAGAGTGCCCAGTATACAACACAAATAAAATGCAGAAAAAAAACAGTCCTAACAATAGAGTTGAAAAAGACACCAAAAACACCAGATTACAAATTACAGACCGAAAAAAAAAATAAAAAGATTCTTCATTTCACCCACAAAAATATGAATCAATATAACTTTCAATTACTCATTTAACCAAACTACATTACTTTTTATATATATAAAAGCAGGGGGCTGCTTGGGATTAGGGATGTTAGGGATGGTTAATGTTCTTAGGCCCTGGACTAATAGTATCTTGTTTTAGCAATTATTTGATAGAATTAGCAGCAAATAAAATTATATTGAATTTTTTAGCAGGATCAATTTGTTCATTCAGGAACGGCTGTATTAAAGTCTCCTTATTACATTACTGTACTGTGGTTTAACATTTCTATTAAACATCTTAATCACTATTATAATCCAACATAAATTGAATTTTCAATGATTCCAGATTCAACAGGATTTATGGTAATATCGTCATCCAAACATTTAGTATTAGAATGAGTCACATCTTGAGATTCCTGTTTGTGTTTTGGTGGCTTTGTAACTTGTGCATATAAAGGTACACGATTTGATGTATCTTCAATTGGAAATTCTTTAGTAGATTTTTCGTGAAATGTCATAGTTGGTTTTTGCTTTTCATGTCTTCTGTATAAACAGACGCCAGTTAAAAAGCAGAAGAATAGAACAGCACCAATGCTAGCACCAATCACAGTTGGTATATTTGAAGTCTGCGTCCTTGAATCTGTAGATTTTCCTTTTGTTGGGACAATAACAGTGCCAGGAGATGATGTACCGGTGTCAAAAAAGTATCGTTGGGGAACTTTCGTCCACACATGCTTTGTCAGAATCAAGTGTTAAGTTACAACTTTGTAGAACATTTCTACAAGAATAGATACTTTCTAAATCTTGTGCTTTAAGTATGAATGTATACTTTAAGTATATAAGAGAGTGTTTTGTAATTGTATGTAAGTTTCCAATTCTTCCTCCATTTCTTGACCATTGTAAATCAATATTTGGTTGACCAGGTTCAGAGAAACAGGAAAGAGTTACATTTGAGCCAATCGAATCAGATGAAAAGTCACAAGCTTCACAGATTGGATACATAGATGCGGGAAGATAGTATGCTGTCAGGATGAGACCACTTGATACCAACACTGTCTTACCTGTACTCTTAAGACTCACTTCACAGGTGTAATTGTTACCATTAAGCAGATGACCAAGATCACGACCTTTCCCCTGCTTTATTCTTACATTGTTCATACTGTCCAGTGTGTAAGCTTCTGCCTCTCTACCTAGGTCATTATTTATCAGGGTTCCATTCTCGTAAATAACTGTTCTCTCACCTGAAATTGTTTCTCTGTACCAGGAGATTGAGTAGGCATCAGTCGGGCCATGTAGTTGACAAAAAATAAAAATGTAGTGTCCTTCTTTTATAACAGCAGATCCATGCGAGACAATACCAAATGATGGAGTGCCCTGGCCAGGAAGAACCAGAGCTAAGCATATGAGTCCAATACTCTGCAACATCTGGAATCCAAACTAAATGTTTTGGGGGGTTTTTTTTTATTGTAGAAGCAATAAAATATAGATCCATGCGAGACACTACCAAATGACTGTCTCTTATACACATCTAGATGTGTATAAGAGACAGCAATAACAGTGCCAGGAGATGATGTACCGGTGTCAAAAAGTATCGTTGGGGAACTTTCGTCCACACATGCTTTGTCAGAATCAAGTGTTAAGTTACAACTTTGTAGAACATTTGTACAAGAATAAATACTTTCTAAATCTTGTGCTTCAAGTATGAATGTATACTTTAAGTATATAAGAGAGTGTTTTGTAATTGTATGTAAGTTTCCAATTCTTCCTCCATTTCTTGACCATTGTAAATCAATATTTGGTTGACCAGGTTCAGAGAAACAGGAAAGAGTTACATTTGAGCCAATCGAATCAGATGAAAAGTCACAAGCTTCACAGATTGGATACATAGATGCGGGAAGATAGTATGCTGTCAGGATGAGACCACTTGATACCAACACTGTCTTACCTGTACTCTTAAGACTCACTTCACAGGTGTAATTGTTACCATTAAGCAGATGACCAAGATCACGACCTCTCACCTGTGTTATATTTACATCATATGTTTTGCTGGTTGAGTAAGCTTCTGCCTCTTTTCCTAAGTCATAATTTATCAGCCTTCCATTCTCGTAAATAACTGTTCTCTCACCTGAAATTGTTCCTCTGTACCAGGAGATTGAGTAGGCATCAGTCGGGCCATGTAGTTGACAATGAAGAAAAATTTGGTGTCCTTCTTGTATAACAACAGATCCATGCGAGACACTACCAAATGATGGAGTGCCCTGGCCAGGAAGAACCAGAGCTAAGCATATGATTCCAATACTCTGCAACATCTGGAATCCAAACTAAATGTTTTGGGGGGTTTTTTTTTATTGTAGAAGCAATAAAATATAGTAAGAATCTTATATTTTATTGTAGAATTCTATGTCAAGTTGTGGTGCAAAACAGTGCTTCATGTTATTATAAAGCTAAGTACTTCCTGTTAGCTCATTGGCTACAATATTCATACTTTAGGCCCCATAAAAAAATTATTAGTTTATCACCTGCTCCCTCATCACTTTTGGGAAAAATCTGATTTTTTAAAATTTGTTTTCTTTTCCAATCAACATATATTTTTATTTCAAACAGTCCTTTTTCTATCTTTTTTCACTTGAAAAGCTTAGGATTTCTGGCAAATATGTTTACTGGTACAACAAAAACATATTTTTTAAATATAAATTTGATTCCATTCTTATGACTTTTTATATATGTGTCTCTAACCATTGATTTACCTGTGATCATCGGTAAAATGGGGGCGGGGTTAGCAAAAAAAAAGAAAGAAAAAAAATCCTCCCTCCCTCATCAGTTTTTATTCTTTGATAGGGTGATAAACTAATAATTTTTTTTATGGGGCCTTATTAACAGTTGAACAGGATATAGGCCTAAATACCTGCTTGAATATCCTTTTGTATGAACATGTGAACAGGAGACTGCACCTATGTACTACCGATTAAACTGTTTCTTCAAAATTAACATGCCTAGTAGGTTACTTTTGTTAGTGTTATTTACACACCTGTGGTTTCCATTAAGAAATATTTATTGTAAATTTTCATCAGATTTTACATAACTAGGATAAATGCACCCATAATGCTATCAAGCAGAAAACCATTTGTGACTATATGTAAGTAATTCAATAAATTTAAGACAGTGATGTTCTTTTCATTATGATATTAAAAGTTAAAATACAATTGTGTTTAGTAATCAATATAAACACAAGTTTCTGATAATATCATTTCTTTTGTTTTACTTTCACCAGGAAAGAGTGAATTTACCAGGGAAGAGTGACATAATGTACATTACATTGGACTTAAAATGTAAAAGGCCCTTTGCCAGCATCTAGCAAAGGGGGTTCTGAGCATTGGGTTAAGGTACTTCACCTTGTTGCCAAATGAGGTTCAACGGCTTAAAGCATACTTATAATATTAAAGTTAAATAAATCAGGGAGTTGTTATAGTTACTTTAACCACTCCCTGAAAAAACTAAGGGGATAGGATAGCAAAATGCAAAACAAGTTACTGTTGGTGGTTCTCCGAGGTTGAAACAATATACTTTAAAATATACACATTGTATAATATTTTTATTTTTTATTTGTATTCAGGTATGAAAACATAAAAAATAGGCAGCACAAAACTGAATCAACTGAACAGTTTATTAAAATACATGACACACAAAACCAAAACATTTTCACCAAAAAAATATAAAATTCAATATTTTTCTAATAAAATTACAATTACACATTCACACTTCAATTAAACAATTAATTAAAAAAATAGAGAAATGTATTATTAAATATCTATATATATTATATATATTTAAGATTATTAAGTAAATATTAATCCTCATTATCTTTTAATTATTCAGTAGTTATGTAGTCAATTCATGTTGTAAATGACAAATGTTACCTTACTTCATTGTATCTTTGTCATAATTTTTATTTAGATCAAGTAGGCAACAGTGAAATTACACTCTTCCCTGGATCAAGTTAGTTTTTAAGTAAATTGTTGAAAATTTTTTTATTTTTTATTTGATGGTTTATGGTTTTATTTTGATTTTTTGTTGTTTCTTTTGTGCCTGTAACTTTACAATCTAATTTCAGTTAAAAGGAAAAACATTATGAAATTAATATTCATGGTGTTGTTAATATAAAATTTGGCTTTGTCGATTATACATATTTGTTTTTTAGTTTAGTTTAACAAGTTTATAATTGTATTTATATACCTCCCAGCCTCTCATAGGTGAAAAGATTTCACAAATAAAGATTATTATTATTAAATATCCTTATTCAAAAATATGTAATGAAAGATTTAAAAACAATAATCAACAGTTTATCATTATATTCATGAAATAAATAGAAATCCAAGAAAAGTAATAAAAATTTATCAAAAACAAGACAGTGATTGTTTATCAAGAAGATAATTAAAGTATATAAAACAATTTTACAAAATATTTGTTATTCACATGACCCCAGAGGGCAGTATAATATTTTAGGACAATATAAGTAGCATCATGGCAAATAATAAAGTAAGAGATCAGTGGCAATGAACATGTCATGCAAATGATGGTCCTGTCTGATGTATATTTTGAAGAGACTTATAGAGAAATACTGTTGTATTAATTTAATTCACATGATGATAGATCAAACTACTGTAAGCAAGTTTTAATTAACAAGACATTTGGTCAAATTTTACATCTTCTCTAATGTGTAGATAAGCGTGTTTGACTGTGGAACAGAATACATGAGGAGAAACGGGGATAAACGCAGTGGCATAATTATATATACTGTAATAATAGTAGAATTATAAAGGTTCATTAGAATTTATAGATATAACATCTGTAAATGTGAAAAAATGTTAATTAAATAAAATAATTATTTTAATTGCTTACTTTATTGTACCCTTAAAAAGCTAAATTATTATCCTCCAATTAAAATTACAATAAAATACTTTCCTTGCCAATAGATCAATAACTAATACAGTTTTTACTCTTTAAACCCTTAGGTTGTCTGGTAACAAATTTTGTAGTGAAGTGTCTGGAATACCATACTCGCGCGAATAAGCGCCCGGGCGCTTAAATTTTTTTTTGCACTTTCTGAGGGGCGCTTATTCAAACGGGGCGCTTATTTAAACGGGGCGCTTATGAAAACAGTGTGGAAATTGAGGGGGCGCTTATAGAAATAGATGAAAATCGAGGGGTTCTTATGGGAAATTATTTTAATAATTAAAAATTCAAGAGGCACTTTTTGAATGAAAAAAAAGGTTAAATATAGACATTACGAATGGTGGTTAGAAAAGATAATCGTCCAGAGAACATGGCTCATAACAAGAATGCGTGAATATTTACATAACAGCAAAATAGCAGATGCAATTAGTGGTGGGTAGTGGTTAGCTTGTTGGCCATCGGCCGATTGAGATTAGCAGGATGGCAGGATCATTGTATTTTTCTTGAAAACTCAGATGAGAATGTGCTTATAGGGTCGAAAAAAAAAAAGAGGAGTAGGAATAGACATAGACAAATATGTAAAAAGATTAAAGTTGGAAATATACTGTATGTCCAGGGATCGGAGCACTCATCTGTCCAAGAGAAATATCCTCATTTTGATATTGACTGAAGAAGAATGTGTTTCCACTCTACAGCTCAAATCATGCCAACAGCCACAGTCCCAGGATTGATTGGATTATTGACTTGCTAAAAAAAAAATCTTATTAGGGGGCGCTTATTCAAACGGGGCGCTTAAGTGAAATTTTCACGTTAGGAGGGGCGGTTATTCGAGAGGGGTGCTTATTCAAACGGGGCGCTTATTCGCGCTAGTACAGTAACTTTGTTCTATATGTTTCATTAATGTTTCTTTTTTTAAATAAGCTATTTTTTTAGATTTTAGTTATATATTGCCAATTACATTCATTCATTATATATAATATATATATTTTTGTATACTGATTTTATTTTACTGATTTACTATGCCTATATCTTTTAAACTGTCAACTGAATACATTCTGTTTTTTGAAAATTTGATGACATAGATTTGTTAATATTGTATACATTGCAGTTACTGTAGATTGCAGGTCTATGTTCCTAATTTTTTATTATTACTAGATCTTACGATTGGCAGCGAATTGTTTGACATTAATGTAGTCAGGAGCTGGGTCTGGTACAGTGGTTGTCATTGCCAGCTCTTCAGTGTCCTCTTTGCGTTGAGGGTTTTGCAATGACATGTAGTTAGCTTCTTCTATTTGATTCAGGTCTTCATATGTTTCCAATCCCCTATTATCATTGAATTGATAAACATTAATGTAGTCGTTTGTTTTATCTGGTACAAAATTGGTCGTTATCACCATCCTTTTAGTGGCCTTTTTGCATTGTTGTTTTGCAAGATGTGTATTATAAGGTATTTGTCGTTGATTTCTTCTATGTAAACAGACACCAGTTATAAAGCAGAACACTAAGAGAACAGCTCCAATGCTAGCACCAATCACAGTTGCTATATTTGATGTCTTCGTCCTTGAATCTGCAGATGTTTCATTTGTTAGGACAATAATAGTGCCAGTAGATTGTGATATATCGGTTTCAAGACGCATCGTTGGCGAACTTTTTTCCACACATGCTTTGTCAGAATCAGATGTTAATTTGCAGCTTTGTACATTGTTTGTACAAGAATAATTATTTTCTAAATCTTGTGCTTTAAGTATGAATGTATACTTTAAGTATATTAGAGAGTGTTTCATAATTGCATGCAAGTTTTCAATTCTTTCTCCATTTCTTGACCATTGTAAATCAATATTTGGTTGACCAGGTTCAGAGAAACAGGAAAGAGTTACATTTGAGCCAATCGAATCAGATGAAAAGTCACAAGCTTCACAGATTGGATACACAGATGCGGGAAGATAGTATGCTGTAAGGATGAGACCACTTGATACCAGCACTGCTTCACTTGCATTCTTCATAGTAACTTCACAGGTGTAATTGTTACCATTAAGCAGATGACCAAGATCACGATCACTTACCTGTAGTATTACTATATCAAACACACTATTTTTTTTGTAAGCCTCTGCCTCCCTTCCTAGGTCATTATTTATCAGCGTGCCATCCTTGTAAATAACTGATCTCTCACCTGTAGTTGTATTTCTGTACCAGGAGATTGAGTAGTCATCAGTCAGGTAATTTACTTGGCAAAAAAGACCAAAAGAGGTCCCTTCAGAAATAGCAGCAGATCCATAGGAGACAGCACCAAATGATGGAGTGCCCTGGCCAGGCAGAACCAGAGCTAAGCATATGATTCCAATACTATGCAACATCTTGAATCCAAGCTCAATGTTTTTTTGGGGTTGTTTTGCGTAGAAACAATAAACAGTGCTTCGATGGTTATTTTACAGCTACTTCCTGTTAGTTATTCCTATTTGTACCTTCTTGTCTATCCTTGTGCATTAACATGTGAACAGGAGGCCGCACCTATAATAATAATAATAATAAGGTAAGAACTTATATAGCGCCATTTAAAAAACCGAAGTAATTACCAGTGGCGCTTCATGTTATTGTTGGAATAAGTGCGTTTTGAGTGATTTTTTAATTGAAAGTGGCATGCCTAGTTGGTTAGTTTTGTTTTATAAAATATAGATTTTTGTCAGTGAAGAGTGAAATTCTTTTCATTAAAATTGGTAAATTGATATTAATAGTGGCATATCAAGGGGGCCCACTTTCTCCCAAAAATTCAACCACATCCAGTAACCCTGACTCCACACTATTGCAAATGTCCAAAGCAGAAAAATGATTTTCAAGTAGTCACTAAAATCACTAAAAAGTCCTAGCTAATGGTTTGTTCTCACACTTATGTGCAACTGATCACCATTAAAATAATATTAATGTGAATCATAAAATCATACAAAAGTCTAGGTTATTTTTGAAGCTGTGTGACCCATTCAGGCTCATTTCATTTTTTTTTATAACATTTATTTATTATTGTTGCAATCAGTGTTAGTATCAGAAATCATTGTCAGATCACCAGTATACCATACTGCAATATTTAACCCTCAAATTTACCCATTATATTCATAGCAATTGCTTCTTATATCATGTAATAAATAGAACTCCATAGTAAATATATTGTAATATATAATTTTCATTGATTAAAAATATACAATGACTGTATATTAAGAGAAGGGATGGCTGATAATCTTAGCCTATGTTAGGCAGATCATGGTTCCCATTTGACTAATACTGACCCCTCCCTCATAAACATATCAAGTCAAGCCTTTCTTCAAATCTATCAAATGTTCCATTAAACTAAAGCTAAATCATATATTTACGTTTGATAAAAACAACCTTCCGGGGCGGAATCAGGATTTGGTGGTGGGCGTGCGTGAGGGTCCTCCTCATTGTCCCCACCATGGTTGAGTCTGAGGGAATAGAAATTTTGAGAATAAGGACCTCTCAGGCGTGGATCCAGAGTTTTAGCTGGGTTTTCATAGAATCGCTCACCCTATCGGCGACAGTCGTGACAGTTGTGTTTCACATACGAATCGGGATGCCTTCCCGATTGCACAGGCCAGCTAGCAATGCACCCTGATTGAATCAGGTTCAACCTTCCCAAGGACTAGCGGTGACTGTTGCTGATAGGGTGAGCGATTATATGGAAACCGAGCTTTACCCTGACTATTGCACATAATGGGTTCCCTCAGTGGGCGGGGTCATGGGAAGAGAATGTAATGTTTGCTTGTTCCGTTGCTGGAAGACTATTTTAGACGTGGGGCGGTCTTGGGGTTCTCCTAACTTCAGAGAGTTTTGTTTTTTTTTAGATGCTGAGAATTAATAGTTCTCCACCATTTTACCATGGACAATTAATAATTGCGATGATAATGATGATGATGTGATGATGATAACGAAGAGGCATCGTAGCAGGTGACGACAGGCTCCTGTGCCATGTTAATTAACAGGCCCTTTGATATAAGTGTCAAACCGAGGCCCGTATCCCGAGTTCATTGTCACATTTTCAATGCACACAATCGGACAACAGTAATTATCTACAATTTATATAATCAGTACATTCTCGACTGCTATGAAAATATCATATATCTAAAAAATTACATTATATGCATGCTCGGAAGTGGAAAGTTTAATCTAAAAGTTTGACATAAAAGTTTGATATATGTTTCATGTTGTTTGTTGAATGGTCTTTAATGATATATTCTAATATGACCACAACATAAGGAACAACACTTTGTACCTACAAAGTTTAGACCCATATACATTTATATTTCCTTAGGCCTAAATCATAAGGAAGTCTGCTCTATATCCAAATTTCAGGAAATTATACGTTCACTGACATGGGAATTTTGTTTTATGTTGTTTGTTGAATGGTCTTTAACAATATTACTAATATAACCACAATATAGGGAAGTCATAAAATGTTTAATAAATAGTACAGAGAATTATGATTATCAGGAAAAATAATAATGCATTTTTATTGTACCGCCACCAGCTGGGAAAGTAATTAAATATGCATAAATGTCTTCTGAGATTGGTTGCCAACATTTCTGTGCTTAGTGGTTGGACAGTCGGATATAATGCGTAACTCTCATAATAATTTCATATTTTGAAAAATTGTTTGGAGTATATGTTCACGTTCCATGATAGATTACATCCACAGGGTTCCCTTAAGCCAAAATTTCAAAATTTAATAAATTGCTTTTTTCCGAATCATGACAGACTGATTAGATAAGGCCTACTGGTTAAAGTGTAAAAATTTAAGATTTTATTTTTAAATCACACAAAATCACAAATTTATTTTCAGTACATTCTCGACTGTCTTGGAAATGTGGACCTTATCAAATTTAGTTAGGTGCGTTATACACACTCTTCGTAACACACCTGGATTCGGGCCTTGAAGCTTCACTTTACCTGTCAATTAATATAGTAGGCCTATTATACGCTTATTAGATATCTTCTCAATTTCTCAGTATTTTTTTTTTTTTTCCACTTGCAACGTTGTATGATTCAAAAATTTACATACAATTCATGTCTTTGCTCTTTTTCAGATTCTGTGTCCATTTTCTCTCAGTGCTCAGTGGTCATTTTTGACTTCTTTTTAGATGTACTATATTTAAGTGTGTTCATAAGTTTTAAGCTCTAGGTCTACAATTAGGCTACCAACTCCATTAAAGACTTGTTTTATTTAATTTTTGTTTTGTTTTGTTTTATTTTGTTTTTTTGCTTTTTTTTACGAATAGCATTCATTAAAATAATAAAATAATAATTCATTAATCAAAAAGTAATAATTAAAATAATATGTTATCGCTTTGGTGTGATTTTGAAATAACAAAATATAATAAAATTATATATGCCTTTCGATAAGGTTATAAGAATCAACGCACATGTATAGCCTATCCTCTCTGTGATTGATTTTGTATTAACCATACATTGTGACATAAATCATAATAATAATAAAAAAACTCAACAGTGTACTGTACGCTATAGCGCAGCCGATTTAATTATAGTCCTCCTTAGACAATGCAAAGTGTTTATTTTGTCTATATATTTTTGTCTTGGTTTAGGTAGGTGGCATTTCTGACAGAAAGAGTTGGAATTTGCCAGACCACCAGGCACTGCTATCACTTTATATTGGCGAATGGTACGAAGAGGTCTAGTTGGATCCATGCCTGCCTCTAGGTGCCTGGAAATTGCACTTTCATACCTAATTACAACAATACAATACAACAATTATTTTTATTATTACAATTTAGGGAATGCGACTGCACCCCTCTGCATCCACCCCAAACCTTTATAGATTGAATGTACGTTGTTTTTGTACCACTATTCGGTGAGGATTCCCAAAAATGTAAGGCTTAACCATTGCCTACTCGTTGAAATGTTCACTTACAGTACGCATTGTGTTAAAAACATTTATACCTGAACATTGAACACTGTTCCTATGGAGACAAAATTCCAACATTTAAACACCTTTAAATGTCTTCTGAAGATCAAAATTTTCTATTTTTTTTCCTTATGTTTTGGAAGGGGCGTGGCTCCGAGTGGGTGTGTCTAGCTCATCTGCTCAGTGCCACGCCCACTGCCTTCCATGTTGGATGGCCTATTTAGTTTTTCTGGCTAAAGCCAAATACTTCCTGTTGCTATTCCTATCTATACCTCCTTGGCTTCATACTCTATTAAAATGTGAACAGTAACAGGCCTATTATTCTTTCTGCTTCTTTGCATTGAACACACATATATAGGTGTAATTTTGCCCTACCTGACTTGGAAATGTACCGAATAAAATTTGAAAAAAACTGTTCTCGGGTGGGACTCGAACCCATGATCTCCAGATCACTAGCCTGGCATTATACCTCTAGACCACCGAGCTTGCGCCTGATGGCCCGGGTTGAATTCGAGTCCAAGTAAGCAGCGGGTACTGCAGTGTTGATAGTAATTGTCATTGTCGTGATGGCGATCAGGCGCAAGCTCGGTGGTCTAGAGGTATGATGCTAGGCTGATCTTGGGTTCGAGTCCCACCCGAGAACAACTTGCGATTTTTTTTGCAGTTGTTTTCAAATGTACTGAGTATTCGGTACATTTCCAAGTCAGGTAGGGCAAAATTACACCTATACATGTTTTTCCTGACGCAAATCCAGTTATTGTCTATTATTCCATCACGACAATAACAATTACTATGAACACACATAGTTGGTTACTTTTGTTTTGTTTTGTTGTGTTATTTACACACCTGTTCTTTCATCCAATATTTATTATAGATTTAAAGTCAGCAGACAGGAAACTTAGATGTGTATAAGAGACAGACTATAGACACTTTTTGACAAAAATGAAAAATTACGAGTTTGTTACTCAATGAGAAGTGTTCTAATATAGACAATGGGTCGTGCTCATATTATTTGTTATAGTTTTATTATTCATTATTTTCACTTGACTCGCATAAATAATTTTGTTCGAAGAACATTTATATGCAGTTGTACTTCGCAGCACTTCACTTGCAATTTGCAATTTCTAGTCTGTACAATGTATTTCCTTATTTCATTTTGTTTATGAAAGCAAATTTGCTTTCTCATGCATGTTTTACTTTTATTTTTTATTTGTATTTGTTAAATAAATAGTTTTATTATTGCTATTAAGTACTGTATTACTATATTTTCCTTGATTTTTAATTATTTTTTCTGTATATTTTACTGTCAAAAATGTATGCACCACTTAAAATGCTTCTATTGTACGTCTTCATTTATAAGTGTTGCTTTGCCTTTCACCTAAATACAGTTTAGGTTCCAGATAATAGGTTTAACATACTATCACTCACTGTTCATTTCTCATTCACTGCTATTGAACATTGTTTTATTGTATTATTTTATTATTATTACCATATTTTTTACCACCGTTCACTTATTTGTTATAGTGAAGGTTTCCCGCTGATAAATAAAGGCAACTTGATTCTTTGCTTCGAACAAGGTATTCATTCGTAGAAGTCATATGGAGATAAACTTGTCTGAGAGTGACTCTAGTGTAGTTGGACATACCTTCGACTTTAGATTGACAAAGATTGAAATATGTTAAATATAGACACAATGTATACTACAGGCTAGTTCTAGAGTCCAGTTAAAATATGTAATTATGTATCGAAATGAAATAGCAGTATAATAATTTAGTAATTGAAGAACAGAATAATAAAAGAAAAATAACAGATTAGTGTAATATACTAGGGTTTATTTTTAACTTTTATTATCAGGTCCCTATATACTGTATATATAATTTTCTATATTATATAAAAAATTATATAGTAGGACAGTATATTATATAATTTGTTACTATGATGTAGCACATTTTTACAATTCACGGAAGTTTCTTAGAACGGCTTCCTGTACCAAACGTTAGACCACATTGAAGCTGCTATGTCAGGTGATCGACTATCTTATGTTTTAGTTGCCTCATAATATTCAAACCATTCTTTGTTTTTTTATTTTTTAAATTGTTATAATTAGTGTCATTGTTATGTTTGTGCTATTATTATTGTTTTGTTTAGGTTCTTTCCTTTATTGTTATTATTTAATATTTTGTTGTGTTTTTTTTTAAATTTTTTTTTTATACTGATTATCAGGAGCGGATCCAGCTCAGTAAGAAAGAAGGGGGGCGTGAACTTGCGAATTGAGTGAGAGTCTCAGGGCAGAGCCCCTGTTAAGGGTGAAGGGGGCGAATCTTAATTAAACCTTTCTACAAACTTCATTAATTCGAGTTGGTATTTTGACTGATTTTCACTATTAACATGGAAATTCTGTGAGCTTTTAATAAAAAACAATTTTTTTTTCAAAAAATAGAAGGGGCGTACTCCCCTTACGCCCTCCCCCCCCAAATCCTCCACTGTTTATAATTGATTATCTTTGTTGTTATGATGGTTAATGTTCTTTTGAGGATTTAAGGGGGTTCTACAAGAGAGCTAGATTTCTAGGGGGGCCTGGCGTGGTAAAGGAGTCAGGGTCGAAGCATTTTAGAATTTATGTTTCGAATTCATCAGCATTGTAAACAGCAGAAAGTTTGGTTGAATCAGTGGGGTTTCTCTCAAACTGTTAGTTGAGCTGAACATACAAAATACAAGATACACATTAAATATATATATATATAAGATAATGTTATTGACTGTAAAACAAATTTATTTCATTGGTGGTGTACAGTGTAAAGTGTATACCACCAAATATCCAATGTGTAACCATATGAATTAATAAGTACATATGCACACATTTTTAATACTGTAAAATACACAAGACAATAAATTTACTAAACTAAGATAGTTTTGTACTTATAAATAAATGTAATGTAAATGTATTTTTATCTGTTAAAATAATTATTTACCATTTTTTTGAAGATGCATAATAAACTAAAAATAAGTTTACTGCTTTTAAATGTAACCAAATGTATTTATTTCATGAATCATCAATAAAAATACATAATTTATTCATACTACTAATAAATTCTCATTCCACTACTCTTACTACCCTCTGTTACATTTCTTTTCTCATATTCTTTATTATCTTAATTTCCTCTTTCTCTGATGCATCCCTTTCAAGAACACTCTACTTCACCTAAACCCTCGCTCTCCATATCAAATATTAATAGTTTTTATTAGTTCTATAATTATAATAATAACAATAAAGGCTTTGTTTAAACACGGAAAAGCTTGTATCACCCAAAGGTGTTCTTCTACAAGGCTGTGATATTGATAAAATACTAAAAAGATTAACACCATTTACTAAACAATTTTTATAATAGTAAACATGAACAAATTCAAAAACTTACACCACTGGGTAACAACTGTTAAAATGAATAAACATTTGTTGCATTTTGAACTGCACTTTCAAGACTATATCCATAATTTGGCACCACGATATGAAAAACTTCGCTTTTTGTACTCAGTTTTGGGTTTTTCCAAACACAAGACATCATTAGATCTTGTATGGTATTTTTTTCCTTAGAGGTAAATAATGTGTTTAAGTATCGGTGGTGCTTGATTATGGAATATCTTATACAATGTAATAGCCTCATTTCAATACAATTGGTCGTTAAGTTTATTCCAGTTTAAGTTTTGCAGGGCTTGTGTACTTGACATACTGCGTTGTTAATATATTTTCTAATCATTACTAAGAATTTTTAAATACAAAATAGATAGAAAGCAGTTTAATGCATATGATTGATAAATGCAAAATAGATATTGAAATTTGTATACTATTATATTTTTGATATACAAAATTATAAGGTAAACAACTAATAATGTTCTGAAAAGGTATCGTTCTAGTATTTGCAATATTTTAAATAGTGTAGATATTTTGTAGACTAATGTGGACAGATAATAGAAAAAATATCTACAAAAATACATATCTGTACCTATATTAAATAGACAGCTCATCTGTAATAGGGATAATTTATTTTCATATTGATTGATAAAGGCCAAATAAATTTTGATATTTGTATACTATTTGATTTGGATTTATACAAACTCATAAGATAGAAAAAAAATTATACTGTTATCCTTCTAGTAGTTGCAATATTTTAAGTAGTGTAGATATTTTGTAGACAAATGTGAACAAATAATGAAATATCTGCATAAATATATAATTTTTACTTTTCTTGTTCTCAAATCTTTTTTATATTGTTTGTGCATGTTGAACATCGAATAAATTCAATCAATCAATGGATATATTAATACAGCTAAATCTCTTAATTAAGAACCACCTACTATAAAAGTTCAGTGATATAAATACCTGGTTTTCAACGTTTTTAGGCTGGGGTCCATTTTTTAACCACATCAAATTTCTCACAGGAGACTTAAGTTGATAATTGGTATAGTGTAAGCTCTATACACACTATCAAATTTCATATGACAAAAAAATGTGATATGCCAATATCTGGATGTAATACTGTATAACGTCATCATGCCCAAATAATGGGCACATCACACAAATTTGTCACATAAAATTTGAGTGTGAACAAAGCTTTTGTTGGGTTTGATTGATTCGCATTCACATAATTCACATTTAAATCAATTTCTTTTTATATTTTTTATGTCTCAGGGTTACAATTTTCAAAAACTTGCACTTCATATTTGGGCCGTAGTCCAGGGGTTACGAACCAGGGATATAGAGCTATAACAAGAGTCGCTATTCTTATAACGATTCTTTTCCATATATTCTATGATTCAACTCCTCCAATATTTGAGTAACAGTTAATAAGGTCAGTAGATTTAGGCTCTGTATTATTAACATTACTGAGATGATAGGCAGTTTCTACATTATCTTCATCGCTGTCATATCCAGCAACATATATTTCATTCTCAACAGAACCACATTCGGCACTGTACCTTGCAATTTCATTTGAAGAATTTATTGCAGAATGACAGCCATGTTGCATTCTCACTTGTGCATATTCATTATTTGATTCATAGTCTGTAGTTTCATTTCTGTTTGAAACTCGAAGACTTCCTTCGTACAGTGTAGATTGCACCTGGGAGGTGGTAGTAGCTCTTTGTTTTGTGTTTTTTCTGTTGCATAAACAGATGCCAAGCAGAAGGCAGAGCAAGAATAGAACAGCTCCAATGCTAGCACCAATCACAGTTGGTATTTTATTTGCTGAATTTGATGGAAGATTTCTTTCTTCTGCAGGTGCCTTGTCTGTTTGGACAATAACAGTGCTAGATGATGTATCGGTTTTAAGGAGCATCGTTGTAAAACTTTCTTCTGTAACCGAGTGTTTAGTGTTGTTTAAACTGCAGGTTTGTTGGCCATTAGTGCAAGTAAAGGTACTTTCTAAATCTTTTGCTTCAAGAATGAACGTATAATTCAAGTATATGTAGGAACGAATCATGATTGCCATTAGATTTTCAATTGCTTTTTCATTCCTTGACCATTGCAGTTGGGCATCAGGATTACCAGGTTCAGAGTAACAAGAGATAGTGACATTTGAGCCAATCAATTCAGATGAAAAATCATATGGTTGACAGATTAGATACCTAGATGAAGGAGGATAGTGAGCGACCAGGATGAGACCACTTGATACAAACACTACTCTGGCTTCATCCTTTTCAGTTACTTCACAGGTGTAATTGTTGCCAATAAGAAAACGACCAAGATCACGACCTTTCTTATGTGTTATTCTTACAACATGTTTGTTTCTGTTGAGTGAGTAAGCTTCTGCCTCGTCTCTACCTAGATTATTTTTTATCAGCATGCCATTTCTGTATATGGCTTTTCTGTTACCTGCTGGCGTTTCTCTGTACCATGAGATAGAGTAGTCATCAGCATCCTCTACTGAGCACATAATGTCCGTATGCCCTCCTTCTTTAAGTGTTCTACGTCCAGTTGTTAATTTCTTAATTTTCAGACCATCTGAATTGACAGTAATCAATCCTAAACAACCAAGCAACAATATAATATAAATGATATGTCCCTCCATTGTACTTTACCACTGGGATGATGTAGTCTTTTCAGAATTAATACATTTAAAATCTGTTGGTTGTTTCCAGAAATGCCTACCGAGTTTAAAATGTTTGCTTTTATGGAAGGTTATGTAGCGATTTAAGGGGAAGTGAAGTGTGTCAATTTTCTGTAGCCAGCAATATTGGGATATCCTGGTAGGTTTGTTTGCTCTATAATCCTTTCCTTTGATTGGTCATTATTTTTTTTTGTCTACATTTTTACGTCACTTTGTCACTTACACATTAATAACTCATAGCGTTTATTTTTGTTTTGCTTTGAAATTGTTCTAGGGTTTGCCGAAACAAATCTGTCTGCAACTATGGGTGAAAACAATTCTTCACAAAATTAACAGCGTGTACTACTTTCTATTGGCCTAATCTGGCTTTTCAAGCAGTTTGCTTGGTTACTACCCTTTTCTAGTTACTCTTTTTTATAAGTTTAGTTTATTAATTTGGGCATATGGATACCCTTGAAGTGAAAGGCAAGCAGGACCTGTACTTTTTTTTCAATTTTTTTGAAATTTGTTTTTATACTACTTATTATATTAGTATATTTATTTATTGTACTAGAAAAGCCAATTTAACATATTGTTTTCATTACTGTATATGACCAATGAAATGAACTTGATCTTGCTGACCACTGTTTTAACAGTGGTCTCAAATTGTAAGAAAATGGTGGTGTAAGTAAGTCTACACCTCAGTGGCAGATCGAGTTAAAGGGGTGGGGGGGAGGCCCAGAAAGTCAATCATTTTTTAGAGGTGGAGGATCCAGATCACATGACAGCCCCATAGTTTTGGCTGAGGTCTGAAATTTTATGTCTATTGAAGTAAAGAAAAGAATTACAAACCATTTATGAAATTATTAAAGTTGCGATAAAAACATGTGAGATCATTTTACATTATAATGATACAATATGTTGATTTGTTTTCACAGTGAAATTCTGAACAAGAAGGTGTAATCAATTTGCATGTCATACGATGAACACCATCTTTGGAAATGTAATTTAAAGCATCGACTTTTCACAATAAATTGTTTATTGTTGGATTTAGATTCTGTGACCTATACAGTATGTTACACCATCAAAAAATATCTAGTTATAATGCAAGTTTAAGGATAAATGTGACGGAATATTACTTTGTTGCATTTAAGTAAACATGCAGGAATTTTAGACTCGTTCGTCTTCTTTTCTAATAGAACAGGAAAATAAAATAAAATATTAAAATAATGAGGTCATGTTCAGGAGTGATGTGTATCAGGAAATACTTTGTGGGAAAAATTTCTGGAACTTCTCATTACTCATAACACATTAAAGAGAGCAGGTTAGTTCAGCCGTCTAATCTGGACTCCTGGCTATCTTTTGGTCCCCGTGTCAATTCCCATAGCTTCTCTCTTGTGTTTCAGCTAGAGGGCTAAAATGCAAGTTTTAATAGTGTGTTATCTTTCAGAGGAGATGTTTAAACAGTTGGTCCCATTAGCATACGGCATGTGTGCATGTTAAACAACGCAGTACACTCTTCGGAAAAGAGTGGAAAATTGTCTCCTGGTGTATTACCCAATTACCACCAGAAGCACCCCACTGGAAATATCTTTGTTTTTTTTGGTGTTATTCTTGGTGTTTACACCAAATAAATCCAATCCAACCCTATCCAAAAACCCAAGTAGGCCTCCTGTATTAGACTTTAAAGGAACAGGGAAATAAAATGACAAAATAAAGTGCTGCAGTTATTTATCCAGGAGTGACGTGTATCAGGAAATACTTGGTGTAAATATTTTCTGCAAGTTGTCATTACTGTACATTAAAACTGTAAGCCTTTGGTACAGTACCGGTACTTTAATGTTTGTGTCATTATTTTCATCTCATTTTTTTTAGTATATGGAACTGATAACTTTAAAATGTTGATTATATGGGTTTATTTACCCTCGGGTATAAAAGAAAATAATGGGATCACCCATCGTACACAGCCTCTGCCTATTGTTCAGTAATCAGGTGGTGGGTGGAGGTACACAAATTCATTTGGTGTTGCATTAATGTCAAAAATTATTTTTGACTTAATCTTAATAAATAAACAACATATAAATGATCAAAACAAAAAACATGAAATGTTAACTGTGCATTCCAGGATCATAAAACTTTTTATGATCCTGGAAAAGTAAAATTTTGTTTTCTTATTTAGCAAATAGTTTTAATGAAAACATCCAGACAGAGGAGAAAATAAAAATAAAATGTGAATGTAAAATAGGATGGTTAAATGCTTCAAATTTATAACAATTAGGACGAAATTTCATATCCTGTATTTTGGAGATTTCAAGGCAGCAGAGGGTGTAAAAGAAAAACTTTTATTTTTTTCTGAAATTTTCATTTTTTTTGTGGTGGCGGGTGCGCTAATTGGCTAAAAATAAAATTGTATTTTTATTTGAAATCATCAATATTTGCAGTTGGCGGGTTCCCTAAACAAGGTATAAAAAAGGTCTCACCTTACTTGAAGTAGTAGAAAATTTACATAGCTCCCTCTAGTGGTGAATTCTACTTTAATTAAATTAAAAAATAATTTTTTAAAATTTTAAATAGTATTTTATTAAAATGCTATTAACATAATAATTAATTTAATACAAATCAAAACAATTATGCAATCTCTCACAGGAGACTTAAGTTGAAAGTTGGTAAGTGTACAGTGAGCTCTGTACACACTATTAAATTTCATATGACATAAAAAATGTGATATGCCCATATTTGGATGTAATATGACATCATCATGCCCAAATAATTCGCACATCACACAAATTTGTCACATAAAATTTGAGTGTGAACAAAGCTTTTGTTGGGTTTGATTGATTTGCAAGGAATCAGTTAATTCACATTAAAATCAATTTCATTTAATATTTTTTATGTCTCAGGGTTACAATTTTAAAACTTGCACTTCATATTTGGGCCGTAGTTCAGGGGTTACAAACCAAGGATATAGAGCTATAACAAAATACTCCTTTTCCAACATCGTAGATGAGATGTATTTTATGATTCAATTCCTCCAATATTTGAGTAACAGTTAATAAGGTCAGTAGATTTAGGCTCTGTATCATTAACATTACTGAGATGATAGGCAGTTTCTACATTATCTTCATCGCTGTCATATCCAGCAACATATATTTCGTTCTCAACAGTACCACATTCGGCACTGTACCTTGCAATTTCATTTGTAGAATTTATTGCAGAATGACAGTCATGTTGCATTCTCACTTGTGCATATTCATTATTTAATTCATAGTCTATAGTTTCATTTCTGTTTGAAACTCGAAGACTTCCTTCGTACAGTGTAGATTGCACCTGGGAGGTGGTAGTAGCTCTTTGTTTTGTGTTTTTTCTGTTGCATAAACAGATGCCAAGCAGAAGGCAGAGCAAGAATAGAACAGCTCCAATGCTAGCACCAATCACAGTTGGTATTTTATTTGCTGAATTTGATGGAAGATTTCTTTCTTCTGCAGATGTTTTGTCTGTTCGGACAATAACAGTGCTAGATGATGTATCGGTTTTAAGGGGCATCGTTGTAAAACTTTCTTGTGTACACAAGTGGTTAGTTTGTTAGTTAGTTGCAACTGTTTTTGCCATTAGTGCATGAAAAGGTACTTTGTAAATCTTCTGCTTCAAGAATGAAGGTATAATTCAAGTATAAGTAAGGATGAATCATGATTGCCATTAGATTTTCAATTGCTTTTTCATTTCTTGACCATTGCAGTTGAACAGGGGATGCACTTGGATTACCAGGTTTAGAGTAACAAGAAATAGTGACATTTGAGCCAATCAATTCAGATGAAAAGTCACAAGTTTCACAGATTGGATACGAAGATGAAGAAGGATAGCGAGCAATCAGGATGAAACCACTTGATACCAACTTTACTACTTTGCCTTCTTCCCTTTCAGTTACTTCACAGGTGTAATTGTTACCATTAAGAAGGCGACCAAGATCACGACCTCTCACCCGTGTTATTCTTACATTATTGTTTCTGCGAAGTGAGTAAGCTTCTGCCTCTTGCCCTAGATTATTTTTTATCAGTGTGCCATCCCTGTATATGACTTTCCTGTTACCTGCTGGCGTTTCTCTGTACCATGAGATGGAGTAGTCTTCAGCTTCCTCTACTTTGCAAATAATGTCCTTATGCTTTCCTTCTTGAAGTGTTACATTTCCAGTTGTTATCCTCTGAAATTTCGGATCATCTGAATTGACAGTAATCAATTCTAAACAATCAAGCAACAATATAATATAAATAATATGTCCCACCATTGTACTTTACCACTGGGATGATGTAGTCTTTTCAGAATTAATACATTTAAAATCTGTTGGTTGTTTCCAGAAATGCCTACCGAGTTTAAAATGTTTGCTTTTGTGGAAGGTTATGTAGCGATTTAAGGGGAAGTGAAGTGTGTCAATTTTCTGTAGCCAGCAATATTGGGATATCCTGGTAGGTTTGTTTGCTCTATAATCCTTTCCTTTGATTGGTCATTATTTTTTTTGTCTACATTTTTACGTCACTTTGTCACTTACACATTAATAACTCATAGCGTTTATTTTTGTTTTGCTTTGAAATTGTTCTAGGGTTAGCTGAAACAAATCTGTCTGCAACTATGGGTGAAAACAATTCTTCACAAAATTAACAGCGTGTACTACTTTCTATTGGCCTAATCTGGCTTTTCAAGCAGTTAGCTTGATTACCACCCTTTTCTAGTTACTCTTTTTTATAAGTTTAGTTTATTAATTTGGGAATATGGATACCCTTGAAGTGAAAGGCAAGCAGGTCCTGTACTTTTTTTAAAATTTTTTTAAAATTTGTTTTTATACTAGTTATTATATTAGTATATTTATTTATTGTACTAGGAAAGCCAATTTAACATATTGTTTTCATTACTGTATATGACCAATGAAATGAACTTGATCTTGCTGACCAGTGTTTTAACAGTGGTCTCAAATTGTAAGAAAAGGGTGGTGTAAGTAAGTCTACACCTCAGTGGCAGATCCAGTTAGAAGGGGGGGGGAAGGCCCAGAAAGTCAATCATTTTACTGGTGGAGGATCCAGATCACATGACAGCCCCATAGTTTTGGCTGAGGTCTGAAATTTTATGTCTATTGAAGAAAAGAA
The DNA here is from genome assembly GCF_011630105.1 of Anneissia japonica. Taxonomy (NCBI): domain Eukaryota; kingdom Metazoa; phylum Echinodermata; class Crinoidea; order Comatulida; family Comatulidae; genus Anneissia; species Anneissia japonica. The sequence goes on along the minus strand of NW_022720930.1, from coordinate 138,951 downwards.
AAGAATTACAAACCATTTATGAAATTATTAAAGTTGCGAGAAAACATGTGAGATCATTTTACATAATAATGATACAATATTAATATGTTGATTTGTTTTCACAGTGAAATTCTGAACAAGAAGGTATAATCAATTTGCATGTCGTACGATGAACACCATCTTTGGAAATGTAATTTAAAGCATCAACTTTTTACAATAAATTGTTTATTGTTGGATTTAGATTCTGTGACCTATACTGTATGTTACACCATCAACAAAATATGTAGTTATAATGCAAGTTTAAGGATAAATGTGTCGGAATATTACTTTGTTGCATTTAAGTAAACATGCAGGAATTTTAGACTCGTTCGTCTTCTTTTTTAATAGAACAGGAAAATAAAATAACAAAATATTAAACTAATGAGGTCATGTTCAGGAGTGATGTGTATCAGGAAATACTTTGTGGGAAAACTTCTCATTACTCATAACACATTAAAGAGAGCAGTTTAGTTGAGCCGTCTAATCTGGACTCGTGGCTATCTTTTGGTCCGTGTCAATTCCCATAGCTTCCCTCCTTGTGTTTCAGCTGGAGGACTAAAATGCAAGTTTTAATATTGCGTTGTCTTTCAGATGAGATGTTTAAACATTTAGTTCCGTTAGCATTATGGCATGTGTGCATGTTACACAACGCAGTACACTCTTCGGAAAAGAGTGGAAAATTGTCTCCTGGTGTATTACCCAATTACCACCAGAAGCACCCTACTGGAAATATCTTTGTTTTTTTGGTGTTATTCTTGGTGTTTACACCAAATAAATCCAATCCAACCCTATCCAAAAACCCAAGTAGGCCTACTGTATTAGACTTTAAAGGAACAGGGAAATAAAATGACAAAATAAAGTGCTGCAGTTATTTATCCAGGAGTGACGTGTATCAGGAAATACTTGGTGTAAATATTTTCTGCAAGTTGTCATTACTGTACATTAAAACTGTAAGCCTATGGTACAGTACCGGTAATTTAATGTTTGTGTCATTATTTTCATCTCATTTTTTTTATTATATGGAACTGATAACTTTAAAATGTTGATTATATGGGTTTATTTACCCTCAGGTATAAAAGAAAATAATGGGATCACCCATCGTACACAGCCTCTGCCTATTGTTCAGTAATCAGGCGGTGGGTGGAGGTACACAAATCCATTTGGTGTTGCATTAATGTCAAAAATCATTTTTGTCTTAATCTTAATAAATAAACAACAAATAAATGAACAAAACAAAAAACATGAAATGTTAACTGTGCATTCCAGGATCATATAACTTTTTATATAGGGGGGGGGGGGGGTCTATGATATGAGTGTTAAAGAGGGACATTTTAATAGAAGCTTATCATTTCTTGTATATAAAACCTGAAATCTTTCAGATTCTTCGATTACTGATAAGTGTAAGCGTGAAACTTGTTTTAATAAATATACATAAAAAATTAGTAAATATTTCTGGTAATTATTTAAAAATACCAAATTGGTTGTAGTCTAAAAGTTAGACGTCCATCCTTAACACAAATTAACTGCAATATTTTTTCATGTTTCTATACAATAAATTCCAACTTAAAAAGCCTATTGAGCAACTACATTGATAATTACGATGTTAAATAATAAAAATCTTGTCAAATTTCAATTACAGTTTTAATTAAATATATATATCCTTCATTTGGAGGTAGTAACCTACACATTTTCAGATGATGCTGCCCTCTCCCTGTATTCAATTCTTTTTACCTCATAAACATCTGAATTTAGTGGGTTAGGGGAGACATTTTTTTATTCCTTGTTAGGCGTACTTATTTTTGTAAATATTATCGGAGGAGGGTGGAATAAAAATAAAAATAAAATTTTTGTTTTTTTATTTAGCAAATAGTTTTAACAAAAAAATCCGGACGGAGGAGAAAATAAAAATAAAATGTGAATGTAAAATAGGATGGTTAAATGCTTCAAATTTATAATAATTAGGATGAAATATACGTCGTATCCTGTCTTTGGAGATTTCAAGGCAGCAGAGGGTGTAAAAGAAAAACTTTTATTTTTTTCTGAAATTTTCATTTTTCTGCGGCGGCGGGTGCGCTAATTGGCCAAAATTACCATTTTATTTTTATTTGAAATCATCAATATTTGCAGTCGGCGGGTTCCCTAAACAAGGTATAAAAAAAGTTTTGCCTTACTTGAAGTAGTAGAAAATTTACATAGCTCCCTCTAGTGGTCTACTTCAACAATTAAATTGAAAAATTAATTTCTCATTTTAAATAATATGTTATTAAAATACTATTAACATAATAATTAATTAAATACAAATCACAAAAATGTCTAATTTTGCACTTTATTTTTTACCCCAAGCTATGTACATTACTAAAAGATTCTATCTGAATATATTTGGTATCATAGGACAGCTATGAAAATTATATATCAAATGATGTGCATGATGACATGTTATGTTGAAGTTGGGACCCAAAAATTACTAGAAAACTTAATTTTTTTATGACTTTCTTTGATTAAATTGAATAATACATGTTATATTTATGAAAAATACTAAGTTACAATACAATCTTTTCATCGGGTACTTTTACCAAAAACTGGTGAATTCTCATTAACAAGCCTTGGCTCACACAGAAGGAGCTGTTTCCAGGATGAATTTTGGATTTTGGTGCCAAATTTTACCAAAAAATTTCAAATTTTACACTTTGTACCAAAAAGTAGCATTTTAAAGCATATAAATATAGCCAAAAAAATCATAAAAAATATAATTTTGGTAATTTTTGGTTCATTAAATTAAAATACTGTGTCACATATACATGTTTGATAATTAATGTTAATAGCTTTTGTATGATGCCAAATATATTAAAATCTTCCAGTGACAGACTAGCTTCTATACCATATTGTTGGGTAGAATGTGTACAAATTTTAAACTGCTCATCAATCAATCAAAACTATAACACATTGGTTCTTTGATTGGAGGATAGTAACCTACACATTGTCAGATGAGCCCTCTCCCTGTATCCTTTTTACCTCGTACACATTTCATTCAGTGGGTTTCTTGATCTTGTAGAAAATGTACATAGCTCCCTCTAGTGTTGATTTCCCTATTTTTCGGGGCAGAGTATGAATTTACTTTACCTCATGGATTAATTCCTCCATCATTATCTGGGTTATAGAAATACATTGGTAAAAGCATTTTTCCTTGCCGGATTTATAACTGTTTACAAAAGATTAAAAAAAAAATCTCTATGTTAATATTATTTAAATAGGGATTTCCAGAATTTTAACCAATACACATTTAAAAATGCTCTGAATTAATTGGTCTCTCCTCTATTTTTGTAATTAAGTCCTCTATTTTTGTAATTAAGTCATCTATTTTTGTAATTAAGTGCTTTGTTTAATTTTCCTAAATTTTTCTTTTCAATTTTTGTATTTTATGTTATGTAACTGGACCACAACGAAAACCAGTCCCTTTGCATTGAGCGTGCCATCCAATATAACGAAAGTTACATAAATATCCTTGCGTATGGAAATGTTTTTCAGGCTATTATGGTTTTGTTATTGTTAATACTTTTTGGGGTTGAATGTACTGTGAGTGTAATTTGAGTCAATTCTGAAACCTAGTTTTGTCGCATGGCATAGTCAGCAGCCACTGCAAAACAGATTATCCCTTTTTTTTTATTGGCTGATTACTGGAAGTTCTATCGATCAAAACATACCAACCAGAAACAGATTAAAAAAAAAAAAAATTAAACCTGACACAATACTACCAAAATTCTGAAATAGTTTTTAAAATGCCTCCAATATTTTTCAGTGAGCTGGGGGCAGGCGCTGGAGGCAAACAAACAATTTTTTTTTGTAGGCTACCATAGCTATGGAAATTTGGCAGTCAGGTTTTTTATACAGAATAAGACTTAGTATTTTCCTGGCACTGAACTCTATTATAATGGCTGGATTGCTTATTGGCTAGTTTCAGTGTTGGCCACTTGCGAATTTTGCCATTTGCGAATACCAAAGTGACGTGCCAGTCAAGTTAAGCTTTTTTGACATTTATTGAAATTTGCATTAAAAATAATGATTCTTGCAATGCATATTAATAAAAAAAGTCAAATTTTATAAAATTTTTTTTTTTTTTTTTTTTTTTACATCCTCTAAACACTCAACACTCCTATTTTTGCTGAAAAAGTACAAGCAAATCTGCATTGTTAGCTATCACATAATAAATATAGACTTAACTAACGATGTATTCAAAATATAATTATGATTACTGGACAGAATCAATGCATATTGACAGATTTCTGTATAGCAACTTGCATTGTTAGTGATCGGCATCAGTCATAGTTTTTGTTGTACAGTGAATGGCCAATGAGCAATCCAGCCATTATAATAGAGATCAGTGGTGCCTGGTTATTAGACGATTGTTACTGCATATGATTGGCTGAATTCAGGGGGTTCTTGGAATCTATTGACGCACCCATCACTAGAACAACAGCTGTTATGGCGACTAAAATAACACCAATATATTTAGACCAGTATCAATTCATTTTAATGTTTCAAACGACACACATCAATGATTTTTGTATTCTAATGTTTTTGATGAATGAGGATTGCCATTCCAAAACAGTGTAATTTTACTATTGTCACCCGAAGCACAAGAATGTGGCATTGTATACTCTACTGCAAAGAAGCCATGATACTTTCACTCATAACTTTGGTAATAGTACTGACGAGAGTGGCGTAAATATCGCAGGTTCAACATGTTTTTGAACCTAGGCCCCCAAGCTCCAGGGGCCCTCGATCTATATAAAAAAAATTTAATAAAGCAATGTTTTGTTGTGACATTGAACTATTGTATCTGCTACCTTCCAGCGAGTGACGTAATGCCGGAACCAGGGAGACGTGTGGTTTTCTCAGAATATGGGGACCAGTTTTGGCTCTATAACTGAAATCACATCATCTGTTATACATGCCAGGCTTTTAAATAAGCCGAGAAAAGATTAGAAAACAATAAATACACAAAAAAAGAAACTCCCAAACAGTTGTAAAAATTAATGTATTTCATCATCAAGTTTTAGTGATAATATTTTACTGGTTTTTGGTGCGATTTAAAGCAATTATCTGAAGTCTGGGATGACATTGTAAAAGGTGTTTAGCTCCAATATTTATTGGATAAGTGTTTTGCATGATTACGGTCATACATGGAAATAAAATTTCAATTTTACCTGTTGCCGTATTATTATTCGGCCCTCCTCCGATCATCTTTAAAAAAATAAGTATGCAAAACAAGGAATAAAAAATGTCTCGCCTTAGTTGGTGTATTATTTGGGGTTTCTGTACTGTGAATCTAATTTAAGTCATTAATTCTGAAGTATTCTGTATTCATTCTCATGGTCATAGTTGGCAGCCATGGTTTCTGGAAGTTCGTGGAATTGATCAAACAAAATATACCATATCCATTTGTTCATTTATAGTAGGCCACCTCACAATGCAAAAATAAATTTTATGGACAAACAAATGGAAAACTATAGTTTCATCAGTTGAACCTGACTCTCTGTGTCAACAACTTTAAGCTGTAAATCCAATGATTGGTTTGAAAAATCAACTCATATAATGATTAGATCAATATTTCAAAGGATTGAGTTTATAGTTTCCCACAACACAAAATAATATAATATATTGTTATCTTTTTGTTGTAATCCTTTATGTGAGTTTTGTATATCAGTATAGTGCTGTCTCTTATCCACATCTAGATGTGTATAAGAGACAGGGCATAGTCAGCAGCCACTGCAAAACAGATTATCCCTTTTTTTTTATTGGCTGATTACTGGAAGTTCTATCGATCAAAACATACCAACCAGAAACAGATTAAAAAAAAAAAAAAATTAAACCTGA
>NW_022720930.1:100057-132452 GCF_011630105.1 Anneissia japonica | reverse complement strand
ATTCAAAATAACGTGGTTCTAAAACTGGGCACTCACCGTGTCGGCTGAATGGATCAACTAATCATCGTGTCGGCCGATGACCTGGAGGTTCTTAGAATTTTTGGGCGCTGCCATCGCTTGATGTCATCATGTTTCATACTAAATCATCATGTTTCATCCGACAAAAATAACGATTGATTGTTTTACATTGTTTTGTGTCATGTGAAACATAAACTGAATCATCATGTTTCATACGACACAAAACAGTGAAAATCAATTGTTCTTAATCACTTGTTGATTTTTATATTTTACTGTTTTTAATAAATGAACCAGAATATTTGTGACTGGCAATATCCCACAACACTGCATTCTGCTTCCACCTTTGCACCATTAAATATATTTTAATACTGGTCAAATATTTATAACTTTAGACATCCATTCAAAATATTACCTTTATCAAAGAGTGAATATTATATATAAAAAAAAAAAAACTTGTCTTATAAGGAGCATTAGCACCCTTAGAAAATTGCTCTGCCTCCCCAGTTCCCCCACCCTACACCCAATTATATCAATAGCTTTAGTTTAGTTGACGCAGGGCTTTGCTTATCAGGTATCTTGATCATTACCAGCAATGTGTAATTGTCTCTTATCTTAAATTATATCTCCGGTCTAGCCAACATTTGATTATTATATGTTAAAATGTATTTTTTATTATATTTATATAAAATGAATCAATTATTAATATTATGATAATGATTTGCTGATCATGGTTTATTTATTTTGTAAAAAGTAAACATACAATTAGATAATGCAAGTAATTTAAAAAGTAGTTTTCACCACTACTGTCACTCTTCAAGTGAAATGGTTACAATATAATAATAGCCAAAAAATATATTATTAATATAACACTTAAATACATACAGTAAAATGATATAGTAATACATTGTGAGTTTAAATATACATTATTTTGTCTGCCTCCCGCACTCTAAGCAAGAATCGCCTGGAAAACAACCATCGCAAATTAAATTAAATCTGTATGTGGTACTACTGTACTTATATAGCCCCTTTATTATCATTTGTCCCACGGAAGCATAGGCTTATCCAGCGAGCTGTCCGGCCGTCTTTTGGACGGCCTACAATTGTTTAGGACGGCCACTTTTACCGTGACAGCTTGGACGGCTTGTCCAAATCAACTCGGCCCTAAATGGGCCTAGTCTAGCAAATTCTTTATATTCTTCTAATCTATCAATTGTCACATTAAACTAAAGCTAAATCATATTTACGTTTGATAAAAACAACATTTTTTGATTGAATGTACGTTGTTTTCGTACCAATATTCGGTGGGGCTTCCAACAGATGGGTGTGGCCCACACATCGGCTCAGTGCCATGCCCACTGCCTTCCATTTTGGACGGCCTATTTCGTTGTTCTGGCTCAACCCCTGCACGGAAGTCAGTGTTGATCGGTATTCCCAAGAGCATCAAAACAAAATTAGATGTGACGAAAGCTCATTTAAATGTTTCTTCCAAGAAATGACTTGGGGGCCTTGCATTATGCTCAAATGGAACCATGGGAGCATGTCAAATAGGTGTGTCAAATGCCAGTTTCATTTTTTCACCTGTGCATTATGAGCCTGCCAACTACTTCTGTTTTTTTTTTAAATTACAGAACAGTTCAGTGATTCTGGTCCCTCTGCTTGTGTTGTACTCATTGGTTAATTGGTTAGCTTAGGATACTTGCTTCAGTTTTTCCCTTTTTTTTTTCTTTCGGTTCACTCAGACCTCGGTATTATACGCTATGTGAATCCCACTACATGCATACATTTTACGTTTGGCAATGTTTGTCTGGGGCTGCTGTGTATTGGTTTGGGGTTCTGTCTGCACTGTACAGTTATTGGAGTCGCATTCAATTTTTATATTCTGAAGTGTACAATATTATTTGTCGTACAATACCAGTACACTGTCTTTCCATCTCTTAGATACAACATCGCATCGTAGGTGATAGGAGGACTGCCCTCTCTCACTTAGATAACCGGTTGATTCCTCACTAACAGAGTTAAATCTGATGGCACAAACAAGCAAATGATATTCAAGTACAGCTTTTTCCAAGTTAATTTAATTAAAATCAATTCAATACTTATTTGCTCCAAAAGCCATTAATGGGCTATTGTCTGCTATACAAGAAAAAATAACGTTTTATGTATCTACATGTAGTTGCAGTAGCCAACCCTTCCCTTCCCCGCCCCCTTTCTAAAAAAACCCAAAAAAACAAAGACCCTCTGATTCAGGTAAGGGAATAATTATGCTATTAAAAAAATAAATTAAAACTTTACTTTATCCAAGTATCATTACATTATACTCATAAAACCATAGCAATTAGTGAGTTGGTAATTTTCGGGTTTTGTGTAAAAGGTAGGACTGTCGTCCTGGTTACTAGGCAGATTGTCACTGCATATGATTGGCTAATTTGTAGAGGTTCTTAGAATTTATCGATGCTGCCATCGCTTGAAAACAGCTGTCAATGGCGACTAAATGAACCTGTTACATAGACCAAAAAAAACAGTAAAATACAAAAATCAGTAAGTGAATGAAAGCGAATGATTTTGATTGTTTCATATCGTGTGTAACAAACTGAATCATACATGTTTCACACGACACAAATCAATGAAAATCAATCATTCTTATTCATTTGTTGATTTTTGTACTTTACTGTTTTTGATAAATCAACCAGAATATTTGTAACTGGCAATATCCCACAACACAACTGTATACTACTTCCACCTTTGCACCATTAAGTATATTTCAATACTGGTCAAATATTTATAACTTTAAACATCCATTCAAAATGTTGTATTACCTTTACCAAAGCATGAATAATACAGTATATCAAATAAAGCTTATCTTACAAGGAGCATTAGCACCCCTAGAAAATTGTTCTGCGTCCCCAGTTCTTCCCCCAGAAAATTGTTCTGATTCCCCAGTTCTTCCCCCCCCCCCCCAGCCCACACCCAATCATATCAATAGCTTTAGTGAAGTGACCTAGGGCTTTGCATCCAGTAGTGTGTGCATATCATGATCAATGCCAGCAATGTGTTAATTTTCCCTTAACGTAAATTATATCTACCATGGGAAAACATATTGCGCCAAACACCCCCCACCCCTCTAAAATTTTACCTTGCCCATCACTTTGGTATTAAAGATTCTATTAGATTGATGATACTTAACCTATTGAATATTTTACTTCATTTGCTTTATTGTGGGTCTCACTCACCACTTTGTGAAGCCCCTATATTTTTCCACCATGTAAATCGCCTAGAAGGATCTGTGATATATTGGGTGCTATATATACAGTTTAATTATTATTATTTATTATAGTAAGTGCTTTTGAATGAAATACATTTGCAATATACCAACAGGCCTCTATGGTCTAGCGGTATAACAATAGCAAGAGGTCACAGTTTTTAGTACTTATATATAAGAAATTATTTAACCTCTTGTTGTTGGGCTGCTATGCTAAATACATTTTTTACATCAGTTCCTTTATTCTAGCACTGTTTCTGCCAACATTTGATTATTATTATTATTATTATATGTTAAAAAGTTTTTCAATTATTAATATTATGACAATGATTTGTTTATTTATTTTGTAAAAAGTAAACATGTACACATTTTATATTCATATTTACATTCAATATTCAATATGCTAGATAAATACAAGTAATTTAAAAAATAGTTTTTACCACTACTGTCACTCTTCAAGCGACTTACTCAGACCTCGGTATTATGCGCTATGTGAATCCTACTACATACATACAGCTGTACATTTTATGTTTTGTCGATGTTTGCCTGGGGCTGCTGTGTATTGGTTGGTTGTTCTGCCTTCACTGTGTTATTAGAGTCACATTCATTTTTAATATTCTGAAGTGTACAATATTCAGAATCTTGACGATATCCGATGCTCATATAGTCCATGTCACTAGGCAGAATATCCCTCCCTGTGATTGGCTGACTTTTGGGATTTTTTTTAGTCTCTATCGTCGCACTCACCGTGTTTACTGACGTGAATGGCTCAGCAGATGTAGGGCTGAAACCTGTTGTTAATAAATATTTCTTCCACAGGAAAATAATCACAACTAAAATAATAATAATAATAATGAATAGACCGGCACTTAAGCAAGCAATTAACACAACATAGCTTTCATTGTCATGAATTTTGATGGTGCAAGTTTTCATGTCCAAACCCTTATCACAATTCTTCCATGTTGCAGTACAATTGAAATTTACTTTATAGTCTTCCTCTTGTAATATAAAGCTGTAATTCAGTAGCATGGTACTTGTAGTATCCCTTCCAGTGAGGCTCGCTAAAGTACTGCTTCCTGTCCATTGCAAGCTAATAGGAGGGTTACCGGGATTACTCCGACACGTTAAAAAAATTTCAGAGCCTATGGAGGGCGATAAGGGCTTTTGCAAGCACTCCGGCGTTGCTGGCGGGAATAAAACTTTCAAGTACAATCCAGAAGAGCTTAGAAGAATCTCTCCGCTTGCATTTAGTACTCTACATGTGTACATGTTCAAATGGAGGAATCGGCCGCTGTTTGTATTCGCAGATATTTCAATTTCATTTGGATATTTGCCTATAGTGTACGCTGATTGTTCCTCTTGCAGTAATCCATCTGTCAGGAGTCTCTGATCTCCGTAAATAGCTGTCGTTTCCTCGTATTTAGTCGTGCGATACCAGTACACTGTCTCTCCATCTCTAAGATTTACAACATTGCATTGTAGGTGATAGGAGGACTGCCCTCCCTCACACAGATAACCGGTTGATTCCTCACTGACATAGTTAAATCTCACAGCACCAACAAGCAAATGATATAATGTACAATATAAATACAAGTAGAGTAAGTTTTGAAAAACATAGTCTGCAAGCACATGCATGTCAAAGCTTAAAGCTCAAATTGTACCTCTCAGACACTGCAATACATCCTATGCTAATAGTGGTACAGTACTTGTTTTTACTTAAACTTAACTATTCATGTGATCGTCATAAGAAGATATTTACTTCCTGAAATGAAAAAAAAAAAAGAATAACATGGTAGACATGGCAATAAAATGAATTAATATTGTTCTTCCTGGTTTGAATTACCCGGAAGTTAAATTTCAAAGCCACAAAATAACCATTACACTACAGCATAACTGCTTTTTTGTACTTTTTTATGTGTTAAAATTTGTTTTAAACCTTGTTTCAACAACTAAGTGACAAATGAGAATCTATTTTGCTGTAAAACTTGTTGTGTTCTGCTGCTGTCATTACCTCAGCCAAAGAGGTTATGTACTCACTGCTGTTTGTTAGCATGATTACACATAAACTAAGCAATGGATCATCATAAAATTTAGTGGTATAAGAGAAGATTAAATTTTTGAAAAAAATGTCTAATGTCAAGGTAATGGATTTTTTTTTCTTCTATAAAGTAAGTTTAGGGAATCGCCTATACACAGCTTCTGTACCGGCCTTTCTCGGTATTCATGCACAGGAAGGAGGTGCACAAAGTCAAAATGGAGTGACAGCTCCAATTTTTATCTTTTGATATTTTCTATAATGTTGAATTAATACTATTAACTTAATAGTATTAATAAATTCAAATTATAACTTATATATTGGTTTATACTACATGAATGCTTTTAATATAAAAATATTACCTTAATAATTTTTTTTATATTGGGGATGCAAGGAAACTTTGAACCCAGTACCACTCATATATTTTATTTGTGTGGGAACTTTTAAACAATAGTACAATAAAAACATTTATGTAACTTTCCACTATAAAGATTTATAAACTATAAAGTCCTTTAATTCATAGGTAAGGCTCATAATGTTTCCACCTGTCTGGTTTTCTTTGGTGGTCTCAATTTTCCCGCAAGCCGGGGGGAAAAGATTCTCCAGCAAATTTACTTATTTTCATGTTTTTTACTATGCCCAGGCTGTTATCAATTATCTCCCATAAGTCAGTATCGATAGGTATAACTATGCACAGCAAAATATCCCACTTGGGACCTGGTTTCGTTTGTACTCAAACACACCTTAAATTTTGGGCTCATTACAAAATAGACAGGTTCAGGCAAACATACTGTTTAATTTGTACTTTCTAAGTAAAAACTTACCTATGGTACACTATATACTGTCTGAAAAATGATTTTATTTGATAATCCACTGCAAATACCGTCCAAGCTTTCGTTATATCTTCAGAATTCCTGTATATGAAAGTCAATACTTTTCACTTTCACAACACGTCACAGTGTGTTTAGTAATATTTAATTTGGGTTTAACCTAAAAAGCAAATTTTGGAAGTCTATTGTGGTCTGTCAGTGGTGCTTGTCATGTATTCTACATCCTGAACAGAAAAGTTATTCATGGATAGAAAACAAACAAAGTACTTGAATGATTTTCACTGCAGTACCATTTCCGCTGTATTTGCGACATAATTCAACAACAACCCTTATAAATGACTACTACTGAATGATGATGATAATGAAGATGATCATTACTATGACGGTGAATAATAATAATAATAATAATAATACATAATAATAATTATAATAATAATACAAATATGGTATTTTTACAACATTGCATTGTAGGTGATAGGAGGACTGCCCTCCCTCACACAGATAACCGGTTGATTCCTCACTGACATAGTTAAATCTCACAGCACCAACAAGCAAATGATATAATGTACAATATAAATACAAGTAGAGTAAGTTTTGAAAAACATAGTCTGCAAGCACATGCATGTCAAAGCTTAAAGCTCAAATTGTACCTCTCAGACACTGCAATACATCCTATGCTAATAGTGGTACAGTACTTGTTTTTACTTAAACTTAACTATTCATGTGATCGTCATAAGAAGATATTTACTTCCTGAAATGAAAAAAAAAAAAGAATAACATGGTAGACATGGCAATAAAATGAATTAATATTGTTCTTCCTGGTTTGAATTACCCGGAAGTTAAATTTCAAAGCCACAAAATAACCATTACACTACAGCATAACTGCTTTTTTGTACTTTTTTATGTGTTAAAATTTGTTTAACCTTGTTTCAACAACTAAGTGACAAATGAGAATCTATTTTGCTGTAAAACTTGTTGTGTTCTGCTGCTGTCATTTCCTCCGCCAAAGAGGTTATTTACTCACTGCTGTTTGTTTGCATGATTACACAAAAACTAAGCAATGGATCATCATAAAATTTAGTGGTATAAGTTCTTTAATTCATAGGTAAGGCTCATAATGTTTTCACCTGTCTGGTTTTCTTTGGTGGTCTCAATTTTCCCGCAAGCCAGGGGGAAAAGATTCTCCATCAAATTTACTTATTTTCATGTTTTTTACTACGCCCAGGCTGTTATCAATTATCTCTCATAAGTCAGTATCGATAGGTATAACTATGCACAGCAAAATATCCCACTTGGGACCTGGTTTCGTTTGTACTCAAACACACCTTAAATTTTGGGCTCATTACAAAATAGACAGGTTCAGGCAAACATACTGTTTAATTTGTACTTTCTAAGTATAAACTTACCTATGGTACACTATATACTGTCTGAAAAATGATTTTATTTGATAATACACTGCAAATACCGTCCAAGCTTTCGTTATATCTTCAGAATTCCTGTTTATGAAAGTCAATACTTTTCACTTTCACAACACGTCACAGTGTGTTTAGTAATATTTAATTTGGGTTTAACCTAAAAAGCCAATTTTGGCAGTCTATTGTGGTCTTTCAGTGGTGCTTGTCATGTATTCTACATCCTGAAGAGAAAAGTTATTCATGGATAGAAAACAAACAAAGTACTTGAATGATTTTCACTGCAGTACCATTTCCGCTGTATTTGCGACATAATTCAACAACAACCCTTATAAATGACTACTTCTGAATGATGATAATAATGAAGATGATCATTACTATGACGGTGAATAATAATAATAATAATAATAATAATAATAATAATAATAATATATAAAAATTATAATAATAATACAAATATGGTTTTTATATAGCATTATGTAATTGTTTTTTTACATTAAAGTAACAGTACATATCGTTGAAAAATATAATAATAATAATAATAATAATTATAATAATAATAAAAATATGGTATTTGTATAGCATTATGTAATTAGGTTTTTTTACACTAAAGTAACAGTACATATCGTTGAAAAATATTTCAGAAGGTATTTCCCCCTTTTTCCATAAACATGGATAGAAAACATAACAAAGTACTTTTTTTTACAGTGAAAGTCAGTTGTCATTTAAAAATGACAACTGACTTTCACTGTATTGCCATTTCCGCTGTACTGGCAACATAATATTAAACAACACTCCTTAAAAGTGACTACTAATGATAATGATGATCATTACTATGACGATGAATCAAAATAATTATAATAATAGTATTTATATAGCATTATGTAAATTGCAGGTCCCTAGGTTTTTAACACTCTATACTACAGTACATATGGTTGAAAACTATTTCCACCTTCCTCCATACACAAAATATAAGATTCAAAGTTTGTAGATATTGGCTTGGTGCAGTGTTACCATTTATTTTACTAATTTATGTTAATTTATGTAATCTTTATTGTTGTTGACATTATTATTGTTGTTATTATTTTTGATATGCCCATATATAGTCATGATGTGCCTTGTATGGTCATGTGATGTCATTATGACCATATTTAGGCATGTCACATGTTTAATTGTTAAATAAAATTTGATAGTCTGGACAGGGCTTCATTTTTTTTTTTTTTATCTTACAGAGGACAACTGTGAAGTAGATACTATTGTAAATGACCTTGAACCCGGAAAGTTTTATTCACAAGGAAATGTTCATGAGTTTATGAAACTTATTTATAAAGCAACAGGCAAGACCAATGCTAAGGTAATGTACAACAGGGTACTAATGGAGGGCTGATGTGGAAGTGTAAGGGAGAGCTGTGGTACAGTGTGAGGTGATTTTTAACTACAGTACTTAAAAATATATTTTTTTTCTCAGCATCATGGTTCAAGAGTGGGGGGGTGGGAGATGTGGTTCAAGGAGGAAGGGGGTGTGGAAATCAGTTCTAGTGGGAAAAACATCCCTGTTTCCCCTCCCTTGCATCGCATAATCATTTAATAAATCATATCTGACAAAACCCAATGATAATGGTGATGTGTTTTTACAGTGTCTTCAAAATAATTATATCGTCTAATTATAAAAGGTCTGAAGTACAGTAATTAGAATTGTTTTTTCAATATTACTTTATTTATTTATTTGTTTCATTGTTTATTTATTATATAACTAACTTACTGAATTGAGAATGTGATTTTAAACAGCATTGACGAGGTATAATGGTGTGAACGAAGGATTGGGCTTCCTTATATGTACTGTAGTTATTGTGACAAGTTACACTAAAAACCAAAATATAAATTAAACCATTGTGTTTTATAAACTCAAATTTTAAGAAGAAATATAGTAGAACCCTTCTTTGGGACACCCCTATTCTAAATTAAAACCCCTTAAGGGCACACAATATTGGTCCCGAAGGTGTCCCCTTAATAGGGGTTCTACAATTTCAAATATACAATATTCCTTTTTTTATTAAAATGCAAATATATGGCATATTGATATCAAAATGATGTATAGTAATGTGTTGATATGTGAAATGTGCAGTTTGCGAATAAAAACTTCAGTGTAAAATCAAATTCGCTATAGAATTGTAGTTGATTTATTTGTGTTTTATTGAGAATACAAACAACTGTAGAAAAGAGAATATACAGTATTATAACAAAGCATATCTTGAGTTACAATTTATCTCAATATTTTGTTTTAATATTTCTGTTTTTGTTGTCTTTGATTTTATAGGTTATGTACATTGGTGATAGCCTGAGGTCTGACATTTTTCCTCCATCGCATTATGCTAATTGGACAACGGTGGCAATCTTGGAAGAAATGGAAATAGAAGGCATGATGGAATACAGTATTGATGGTGATAATGATGAGCCTAGTTCAAAGAAATGCAAAATAATAGTAAGTGATATCTCCAGTTTGTTTGCAATGTCGTTTCTATGAAAGCTTGTCCTGTTTGACCTCTCTGCTGCATTTGACACAGCAGATCATTGCATTCTGGTTAAACGTCTTGAATCTGTTTTTGGCATTACAGGGTGTGCCCTTGTTGATTAAGTTTTACCTATGCGGTAGAATTAGTTTCTATTTCTGGTTCATATTCTGCCCCACATCCCCTAATCTATGGAGTGCCCAGGTTCAGTTATTGGGCCATGTTTATTCAGTGTTTACATTTGTCCACTCAGTGCTATTATCAGGCATTATGGCATTTAATTCCACTTTTATGCCAATGATCTTCAACTTTATGTAACTTTTGACCCCAGCAATCCTAACATCACTGTCTCCACTTTACAGACCTTATATAGTAGTCATTTTCATGAGATCCGTGACTAATTTTAGGATACCTTTGTTTCTCGATGGATTTGGCAAGATGGACCAATTTAGATAAAATATAGCTCCTATATACCTCCCAGATATTGGGGGAAAGTCCCTTTTGGGGGCGTTTTTCAAAAGGGCCACCTGTTGATTTGGACGTTTGTATCTCGATAACCACTGGTCAGAGAGACTTGATTTTGGTTTTGATTTTTCATTTTCTTTAACCTTAATTACTGTACTTTTGCAATAGACATTCAGTTTATACATTCCACATTCTTTCAAAATAATTAATTTAAAAAAATGTACATGTTAAAGAAATCATGTACAGTCTTTGTAAAATGTGCAGGGGATTGTTTCCTGGTGTACTCCAAGGGTGGTGCTACAACCAGTGGCGAAACTAGGTTGTAGGAGGCCCTGGTTCAGAAGTACAGTCGGGGCCCTTGACGCATGCAAATTAACTGACAATGTCAGCTAAGATATGTACTGCCGATGGGTTAGTTTAATAGCAGTGGTCCCGATTTTTATACTATTTTGACAATAAATTTTTTGATTTTTTTAGTTTTTAATTTTTAGATATTCTCAGAGAGCTGGACTGAAAATAATAATAATAATAATAAGCATTTCTCTTCTTATGACCAAAAGAAAAAGCACATTCGATATTTATTGAATTTGTTTCTTTTATTTATCTGATGGACTATTGAACAATGTCAACAATTATCTTTTATATTACTTTTGTATACATAAAAAAAATAAATAAAATAACACTGACATCATTAGACTCTCTATGTCCGTGATCATGCAAAACACTTATTCGATAAATATAGCAGCCAAACACCTTTTAAAATGGTCTCATTTTAAAAATGCTAATACTAAATAAAATGATAAAAAGTACATTATTTAATAAACTTTTTTTTCATCCGAGACTTTAAATAATTTCGTTTAAATCACACAGAAACCAGTAAAAAATTATCTCTAAAACTCGATGTTGAAATACGTTAATATTTGCACCTCTTTTTGGGGTTTTTCTTTTTTGTTTATTTATTGTTTTCTAATCTTTTCTCTGCTTATTTAAAATCGAAAAAAAAAAAAATTAAAAAAATTTTTTTTTTGCGAGGTCTCTACCTATCAAGTATCTTTGACCTCCAGGTCAGCCTTGTAACTTTGCTTAAAGATGTTGTATATATTGGAGTGATAGTGCCCGTACAGGCCTAAAAACTTCGATAACGCATTTCTTTGTTATGTTTGTTGTGTTCTTTTGTTCACAGCAGACCGAAGAGATCCCCATAGCTGACTGGGTCTCCCTAGAGCGAGTGTGTGTCGAGTGTGTGTGTGTAATGTTCATGAGGGACCCTCACACAGGAAAAATTTTTATAAAAAAGTTTGACTTTCAGTGCATCCTGTTCTTTTGTTTATAACTCAGAAACATTAGGCCTATACTCACAAAAATACCCTGTACATAATGCTAAAGAGTGGGCCCAGAAACGCACCCAACTTAAAAATGTTATTTCTGGACATAGATAGAATACTCAAAATAATGAACAATTGACAATTCGTAGGCATATATTATATCACTGTAGGTCTATTGCAAAATGATAACTTGTTCAAAATTTAATCTCTTATCACTGCCATAACTAGATGAATTGTTTGTTTGTACCACCATTAATAGATAATAATGACTATTGGTTTTTTTTTAATTTATGCTAGTTGACGGGTATTGTGAAATACATAACATATAAAATGATGAAGGCCTAAATTAAATAAATCTTGTGTTATGAATTCACAGGTGTACAATACGCTGTGCATATTTTAATACATTATATACTGTGCAATGAATAACTGCCTACTATAATTACACAACTTGCAGGGTATCGTGAAATTATACACAATATGCAAAATAAAACATGTGTTATGAATACACGATGCAATATGCTATCATTATATTTAAAACTCGACAAATTAATGAATACCATATAGTTTCGTGTAACATACTGCTGGTCCAATTTTAATTTTACTGTACTTATTTGCCAGTTGAAAAATTTTATATCTGCAGAGGTAGTAGCACGACTCAAAATCATGACCAACTGACAATTCGTAGGCCTATTTTAAAACAATGTAGGTCTATTGCAAAATGCTAACTTGATCAAAATTTAATCTTTTATCACTGCATTAACCAAATGAATTGAGATGTTCATACATCCATTAATAGATAAACTGCAAGAAACACAAGCACATTATATAAATAAAATATGAATGAGTATATAGGCTGATTATATTTGATACGTTTTGACGGGTATTGTGAAATACATAACGTACTAAATAATGTAGACCTATTAAATCAAAATTTATGTTATGAATAAACAGGTGTACAATACGCTGTGCTTAGCACTGGTACGATTTTAATTTTACTTATTTTCCCAACCCCCAAAATTTTATAAATATTTAATTGTCATTTTATATTTATACCTCTAAATATTTTTAAAATCATCTAAATTACGAAAATTACAAGCGCATGGTGGATTTTTATTTAAATATGTAACATAAAAAGACAATGTGATGGGAACATTAATAATAAATTCATATAATTATTTTATAGGTATCCATATTTATGTTATATGATTGAGTAAAAGTGGTCAAGCGAAACGGTGCAGTTCCGACGGCCCTGATTATCGCTCGCATGTACTACGGCGGACGTGATTTTAGTTAGAACCAACAATGGCCCCCATGGTCTCCGAAAGCAGATACAGTAGTTCAATGTCACAATAAAACATTGTTTTATGATTGGGGGTCCCTGGAGTTCGGTGGTCCAGGTTCAATGAACCTGTTAAACCTGCGGTTGTTACGCCACTGGCTACCACACAGTTATCAGGTTCCTAGGGCCCCATACCTGAACATCCTAGTTGCCTGAAAATCCAAGTTCCTCATGTAGGGCTTGAGAGATAACTTTCCTCATAACTCAGAGCTGCAGCTACAAGAATATTACAGCTGATGTCTTACTTTGAATTTGAAATTTACATTTGTCTAATTTCATTTCACAGGAGCCAAATGCACTGGAGCGTGACATAATTCTTTCAGAGCAATGGGGATCGTTTTTTGTGGACAAGAAAACAACAGGAGCAAGTATCCACAGTGACCACGAGGGTTTTGTTGCTATGAACACCCTGTGGGGTTGGTTCATCAAGACCTATGCTACCTTTGCTCTCCCTCAACTTGACTATATTTCAGGTGTGTTATTATAATTCTTCTCATTGTTGAAATTTTGCTTGTTTTTGAAGTTTAGTTGTGTTTTTTATTCACATTCATTCACACAGTGCCCAGTAAAATACAATATATACATACATTATTTATATTCTATTCTTGGGTTCTATTTCATATTTGTTTTTTTATTATGCATTTATACATGGTTCCTGTTTTTAAATACAACATGTGTGTTTTATATTGTGTGGACATAAAAGCTGCAGGAGCCATGATAAATTATAAAATGCATAGTAATGTATGAAATGGAAATTGAGAATGTTAATGTGTGTTTGTATACTGTTAACAGATTGAGTCGTTGAATTAAGGAGTGCACAGGTATTCTACATAATGCTAATTCCATTGAGATTTAATCTAGAGTTACGTATAGTACATAATATGACCCACGGCCCTCTAGACTTCCATTTTATATTTTATTCATCCTTTAAAAATCTCCCAATTCAGTTCAGTTATTATTATTAATTCACAATGTCATTTTTGTAGAATAAAATATACCAGATATATATTTCCAATATTGTACTAAAATATTTATTTAAAATGTTTTTTGTTTTATATATTTATTGATAGTATGATGTTTATGGATACATATGAATTTATAATATTTTTTTTTAATGTTTTTTCTTTCAGAACTACCTCTTGATCACAAGTTCCACACCTTCTCTCATCCGGACACAAAGTTTGGCGGTTTCTACCCGTGTATACCAAAGCCATTGGGGAAATTCTTGTAGTAAAATGAATCAACATAATTTGATGCAATGTTTAAATACTACTTCTAGTTAATTTAAGGCCGTAAATTTTATTGAAAATTATTATTCTATTTAGAGCAGTTGATGTAGTGATTGTTAATAAGTTTCCCGACCTTCAGACTGCTGAACTATCCTCCATTCCGGACACGTTAGAGAATTCTTGTAAAAATGCAGGGACGCTGAGAGTGGCCATGGATTCTGGGCAGCTTTACAGCTCAGGCCAATTGGCTGGGGGTCTGAGGGAAGCTATGGTATTTTAATGGACTAGAGGATTAATTTAAACAATAAGATTGTTTAATTTCACCAGGTCATGAATAGAAACATGAAAGTATAAGCTGTCTTTCTTTTTATTCAAACGTAGAGTTGAAAAATTCATAAGCAATTAAAGTTTAATATATTAATTCAGTATTAATTTGACATTCGAAGCTCAATCAAGTCAATTCGTATTCTCTAACTTGTATGAATATTGACGATGTCCAGGGTCTAAGCATTTAATAATTATTCATACTGAATGGATGTATGCGTTTAATAATATTTATTTTATTAAAAAAAATAAGTTGTAACCAATCTTCCTCGGCCTCTTGGCACCACTAGTAAAATGAATCAACATAATAGATGCAGTGTTTAAAATACTACTTGTAGTTAATTTGAGGTGTAAAATTTATTGAAAACTATTTTATTTAAAGTAGTTGATGCAGTTATTGTGAAAAGTTTCCTGACCTTCAGGTCAGACTGGGGCTCTATTTCCACTCTGGACACATGCAATTTTCTTGGAGAAAGCACTTTATCGATGCCAATTTTTCATTATATTCAGGAATGTAAGTGGGTATTGGTAAGTTTTAATGTTAGCAAGCTAATTTTTTAGCTACTTTGTAAAACAACTACCTGGGGGAGTAGTATTGTTTGCTTGTTTATTGATGATCCAGTGACTACAATTTGAAGCCCCCAGATGTTTTGCAACATTTCATTCTCCAGGAAGCATATATACTTTCAGGATGTGTATTCTTATTTTCCATTTTAAGGGTGGCGATGTAGCTTGGTGACACAGGTTTCTGGCCTTACTAATCCCAGGTACTGGGTTCAAATCCTTAGACAGAGCAGGGTTTATTCTCATGACTAGAAATATCTCCACTCCCTAAGCCCATAAGTAATGTGACTCAGTTTATGAAGAAATATATTATTGCATTTCTTTAAGAGGGCCCATGAAATTCAGCTGAACTTCGGGGCAAAGCTTGAAGGGTCATCTTCTAAAAATATTGTATTAAGAAATATATATATAAAAAATCAAGTTTGCAGTACTTTCGTACTCCTAATTACCTCATTGTTAGTGCCCTCATTTCATAAATGATTATAATACTTTATACACTGAAAACAATTTTTTTTTTTTTTTTTTTTGCAAACTTTGTATATATAATGATTATGTTATATTTTCATTTTATTTCGGATGTGTAACTTTTGATTTTAATAATGTAATGGGCTATCAATGAACGCAATTTTAAGGTTTTCTCATGGCCATGAAAGAAAAGCATGTATTCTACTAATCTGTGCTTCGTGAATAAAGATTAACTCTACTACTTACGTTGAGGAAATAATATTGATCTGTTATTCGCCGTGTTTGATAACTACCGCCGTTCTAGGAGTTTGAAATTTGTTTCTTTCAATAATGTGGCATTTATTTATATTTCCATTGATACACTTGATTTAGCCAAGGGTGGTTTTCGTAGAGGAAATAATGTCGATCTGTTATTCGCAATGACATTTATTTATATTTCCATGGATATGCTTGATTTAGCCAAGGGTGGTTTTCGTAGAGGAAATAATATCGATCTGTTATTCACAGTATTTGAGAACTAACTAACGAAAGAGTTTGAAATTTGTTTCTTCCATAATTTAATGACATTTATTTATATTTCCATGGATACGCTTGATTTAGCCAAGGGTGGTTTTCATCAAGCTGTGCAAGGCCATATCTTATGTAACATAACAAAATACTGTATAAAGATTATAAACATAAAACAAGACAAAAGTCAAATTACAAAAGCTTAGGTATAGTTATAATGTCTCTCTGGTGTGCAGCATCCATTAATTTGATTCTGGTAAAGATGTAATCATATCATTTCATTACAAGAATAAATCAAAACATTTTTTTTGTAAAAGAACAAAAAAAAAAAAAAACCAAACAAACAAACAAACAAACAAAAAAAAACAAAAAACAAAAAAAACTTGTTACACCTGAGACAACTATACACGTGTATAGTTGTCTCAGGTTACACTATGCTCATTACGAATTGGTAATGGGGAATTGGTAAATTTTGGGATTTGTGTGCAAGATAGTACGGTCATGATAATCCTGGTTACTAGATTTCCCCTGCCTATGATTGGCTGACTTCTCGGTTCTTGGAATCTGTCGATTCACCCATTACTCGAACCACAGCTGTTAATGTTAATGATAACTAAAGCAACACAGTTTATTGTTTCACACGACACAAATCAATGAAAATCGATGATTCTTATTAACATGATTTTTATTCTGTTTTTTTTTTTTTTTTTTTTTTTTTTTTTATAAATGAACCAGAAGTATTTGTGAAGCGATACCTCGACACTGCTGCTTCCCCATTGCACCATTAACTATATTTCAATACTGGTCAAATAATTATAAATTTATACATAGCCATTCAAATATGGTAGTGCCTATGCCAAAAAGCTACTATAAAATACGAAGCTTATCTTTAAAGGAGCAGTAGAATAGAATGAACTTGGTTTACTCAACATTTGCTTCATTTAAATACAACATGTGTGTTTTATATTCTATGGACATAAAAGCTGCA
Source organism: Anneissia japonica (assembly GCF_011630105.1). Lineage (NCBI taxonomy): Eukaryota > Metazoa > Echinodermata > Crinoidea > Comatulida > Comatulidae > Anneissia > Anneissia japonica. The sequence goes on along the minus strand of NW_022720930.1, from coordinate 115,179 downwards.
GGAGCCATGATAAATTATAAAATGCATAGTAATGTATATATAATAAAATAGGAAATGAGAATGTTAATGTGTGTTTGTATACTGTTAACAGATTGAGTCATTGAAATAACACAGGTACTCTATAATGCTAATTACATTGAGATTTAATCTAGAGTTACCTGCAGTACATAATATGACCCAAAATCCTCTAGAATTTCATTTTATATTTTATTCACCCTTTAAAAATCTCCCAATTCAGTTCACTTATTATTATTAATTTACAATGACATTTTTGTAGAATAAATAATACCAGATTTATATTTTCCAATGTTGTACTAAAATATTTATTTAAAAAATTATTATTTTTAAAAAATGTTTATTGATAGAATGATGTTTATGGATACATATGAATTTATAATATTTTCTTTTTACTGTTTTTTTCTTTCAGAACTACCTCTTGATCACAAGTTCCACATCTTCTCTCATCCGGACACAAAGTTTAGCGGTTTCTACCCGTGTATACCAAAGCCATTGGAGGAATTCTTGTAGTATAATGAACCAACATAATTAGTTGCAATGTTTAGTACTACTTCTAGTTAATTTGAGGCTGTAAATTTTATTGAAAACTATTCTATTTAGAGCAGTTGATGCAGTGATAGTGAATATAAGTTTTTGCCAACCTTCAGGACAGACTGGTGGAACTACCTCCAATCTGGACACATTAAAGAATTATTATAGTAGAATGCAGGACCGCCGAGAGCGGCCGTGGTTACCAGGGAAGCTTTACAGCCTGGGCCCATTGATTGGGGTCTGGGGAAAGCTACGGCCTTTTTGTGTGAGCAATGCTATAAGGACCTGGGACGCCTTTAGCCCGATAAAGTAGCGATTTTAAGAGCCTTATTTAATGTATTTCTTAACTCATGAAAATTCTATTTAAATTTTCATTATTTCATGTAACATAGCTTTCTGTTCATATGGATCAATCGGCCAACCACCTGGAGTTATCAAAATTCAATAATTAGAATAGAAGAGCTGGGAAAAGTATTTAATTTTGAGGGGAACCCTACCCCCCACCTGATGAGAGGCGACTCTGAGTTGATTGTGAAGGTGTATCTGGGGGTTCCTGGTTCGAGACTTCGACCCATATGAATTATTAATTACACTATATTACTGAAGTATAATCCATACAAATACCATCCATGCCGAACATCATTCCGGGCGCGATCTCTGAAATCGAGATTGTACAATTGTAAAATTAATTATTTTTCATATAAAGTAATGATCCGCCGGGCAACATCTTGTATCTTAGTTTACGAGGCAGGAATATTGATTACTAATGTATTATTATATCCTGCATACCGGTACCGTATACCGTATGTGTACTAAGTTAATCTAGGGCTATATATGTTCCCATTGGACATTATTATTTGGGAGCCTACTGTAGGTTTGGGGAACGGAATACGGTAATGGTTACTTATGGAAGTAAAAGTACCAATATTGTAACTATGATCTTTTAAAGAGAAAGAAACCTAAATAGGCCATAATTATATTTATCGTTTGGGCTGATAAAAACTGGCAATGGTATCTTTGACATGGTGTTATCGATTGTATTGTATTAAGTTTTAAAATAAACTCTCATATGATGTATGCTTTTGGTAGGTCTTTATCGATTACTTTATAAACAGTTTTAATTATTTAGACAATTATTGGCAGATAGACGATAGACTGACAAAGTGAAAGTTATAGCTAATAGAGCACTAAAAATCCGGGGTTTTATGTTGGACTGGGGAGAGAGGTGCGCGTTGTATGAGTGAGGTTGATTTTACAGTTGTCTTACTTTTTTTTTATTTAAAAAACGCGAAAATGTATGAAATAATTATAGGACGTTGAGGTGATGACGACGACAATGATGAAGATTGATAATGAATGAGTGATGGAGAGACTTATCATAGCTGCCGTGAGATTCCATAACCACCTCAACTCCACCTTAGTTGGGGCGAGGTGCGGATTTAAAAAAAAAATATTTAGAGCACATCTAGATATCTGGAGGGTCCCTCAGACCTAAAAATTGTCTTAATTTGAAAATTAGAAAACTCAAACTTTAGCTGACACTTGCTAATTTGCCGACATCAAGTGAAATGTAATAATGAAAAAATAACCGACACTATCATTCGTGCGATCAAAATTCAAGCCAACTTTTACAGTAGGGTGGTTAAGATAGTTGCTCTTTAATTCAGTATTACTTTTTTTTTGTTTTTGTTTTTTTCTTTGTTTTTTTTTATTTATTTTTATTTTTTGTTTTTGACTAGTAATGAGAGGGCGCTGGCATTATTCTCCATCAGCAACTGATGCGTGGATTATTTATGTACAATTATTATATTTTTTTAGGTCCTACATAAAATACAGTCAAGAACCGTTATACACATTTTCATCTACTGAAGAGTTAAAGGAATGGTTTGCCACATCTAAATAGCTGTGGGAAAAAATAACATCAACCTGCTGCTCTCTTTTTGAATATTGATCATTTCGATAACATGCAGAAGCATGCTTGATCAGCTCATAAAAACGCGCAACTTATGTTTATTGCCAATTGATCGTAGTTGGTAACGTTAAACATCATAATTGTATTCCATAATTCCATCGCAATAACATATGTAATATTAAAAGCAGTTTGTTTGTTTGTTGTATACAGTTTTGGATTCAGATGTTGGCAGCATTTTTGTCTTATTGTTAACAGTTTCTAATCTGCAAATTACTAGGCCTGGTGTCGAATTATATGCCATGGACAAACCTTTTAAAAATAAATTTCCCCCGGGCCACCCCTGAGTTTGTACACTTGCCAAAATAAATTTCAAAGACAACCGTTTCCATTTTTTTATTGCCAAGCCAAAGCATTTGTCTAGAATTGGCAGAACAAGTGCACACTGCAAAGATCGAGTGTGCACTTTCATGTTTATCTTTACATTTTTCTACTATTGAATCGTTCAAATTACACCAAAAACGTGGCATTTGTACATATACAAAGCAAGAAAGGATGTTGCATTTTATTGACCAACAAGGATTTCCTGCGTGTGCACAGATACGGTACATCTTGTCACCTAGTTTTAAAATGCTGTACAGTATTTTTTTTTTTTATTTATAAATTGTCGGCGACCCTACTGAGTATTTTGGCAAACCTACTTTCAGTCCACACTCATAGTTTGAATACCAGGGTAATTTATTTACCATTTAAAATGGCAGCATTTAGGTATAGGCCTACAAGATTTAAAAAAAAGAATATAAGGGAATGTTGCAAAACTTACCCTTAAGTAAGCATATTTGTTTCATTATTTAAGATTTAAAAAAATAGAATCAAAGCCTTAAAAGATGGTTAAACATTTTAACATTTAACATTTGATTTAATATACACATAGCTATGCGTCATCGTAAATAACCTCATATATTCAAATTTAAGTATTTTCAATATTGAAATATCGAAATTATTTTTTCTTTTTAATATTTATTGAGTATGATGTTTATGGAATCAAGTTAATTTATACTCTTTTTTCTCTCAAAACTAGGCCTACTTCTTATGATCACAAGTTCCACACCTTCTCTCATCCGGACACAAAATTTGGCGGATTCTACTCCTGCATACAAAAGTCATTGTAATAATTCTTGTAGTAAAATGAATCAACATAATTAGATGCAATAAAATACTAATTCTTAGTTAATTTGAGGCTGTAAATTTTATTGACAACTACTTTAATTAAAATAGTTGATGCAGTGGTTGTAAATAAGTTTCCCGACCTTGAGCTAAGGCTGGGGCCAGTTCTATTGACATTCTGGGCACATACTAATGTTTACACACTATTGTAAGTCACCTCCCTGGAGAAGTACAGTCTACCTTCCAATTCCAAACAACTTCGTGTACCTGAAATTTGGGGCGGTCTCGGGGTTCGGTCTTGAATTAGAAACCTCTAAATAGAGGCCATGTGTTAGAAGTGGTCTCCAAACAGAATAATTATAGGGCAACTGAACCTGAAACCGCAATAATATATATTTTCAGTACTGTGATACTGTTATATTTTCTGTATTTGCTTTTATTATTTTTGATCAAATATGAGCCCATTGGAACCTTGTTAGTCACTGTCTATACAGGTGCCATATTATTTTCAAAATGTGCTCAACTCAGCCTCAACCAAAGGTGGGGCTGAGGTTGGTATGAGCTATAACCCGTAATATAGCTTTTTTAAATCATTTCAGACTGATAACATGCAGAAACATGCTTTATCAGCTCGTAAAAACGCACAACTTCTGTTTATTAGCAACAGATCGTATTTGTGAACGTTAAACAACATGACTGTTCATCGTTCATCGTAATAAAAAGTTTTAATTTCAAAACAAAATCGTATAAATTCAAAACAGGCATTTGCAATGGATTTTAGTGATCCATTAGGTCGAAATAAAAAAAAATTGTGTTGTCCTTAAATGGAAAAAATCGAGATCGTGGGTCGGTCGGTGGTTTTTTTTTTTTTTTTTTTTTTTTTTTTTTTTTTTTAATTTTATTTCAGTCAATACGTTTTAGTTTTACATCGCCGAAAATAGTGCAGATGATTGTTCTGTTTGTGTCAATATTTGTGTCAATAAGTTTCAATAACCACGACTAGTTTCTTAACATGTACTGGACCGCAATCTACGCCATTTCTGGCCCGCTTCACTGCCGGAGGGCAAGAGGATTGTTTTCCAAATATTTTCCAACAATTCATGAAACAATTTAGTATTCTTTGAATTAATTCAAAGATTTTTTGAAGCGAAGTATGGCGGCTTCAAACTTGGTGAATTTCTCGTAGAATGGCCTTCATAAAATTACAAAATTTTAGGATTTAGTGTTGAAATATTGAACCCAAACGTAATAGTAAGATTAAAGGTAGTACTTTATATTTACGACATAATCACACTTTGCTCAAATTACATGTTATACAGTCTATTTGGCCCTTTTTTTTTTCGAAACCTGGTGTTGCGAGTTTACAGCCCTTTTGTGGTCTTGGGTTACAAATACTTATCCTTATAGTTTTTGGGCTTTTTTTTTATTCATTATATAAAATAAAAAAATAAAACAAAAATAATAAATCATTACAAGATCGTTGAAATTATTAAACTTTAGACATAAACTAATAATAATAGACATAATAATAGACATAATAGACATAATAATAATAGACATAATAATAGACATAATAATAATAATATTAATAATATTAATAATAATAATAATAATAATAATAATAATAATAAATAATAATAAATAATAATAATAATAATAATAATAATAATAATAATAATAATAATAATAATAATAATAATAATAATAATAATAAGTAAACAATCAAACTGGATCATCATAAATAACATACACGGTATTCAAAGTTAATCATTTTCAATGTTGTAAGCTAATTTAAACTTGGGGCAGGATGATGAAGCCACTGAGAAAACATTGAAAGGAAAATGACAGTATTGCTTTTGCTGTGCCCTATCTATTATATTTCAATGGATATGCTTCATTATAGGATCTGTGATTCATACAAAGACATTTTTCATTAAGGCAGTGCAAGGCCATCTTATCACAAAATAACATTATTGATTGATGGAGAAAGCAATGTAATTTCAGTAAGAATGGATGATGAAAGCGTTGTCTATTGTGAAGATACTGTGACTCAACTGTTGCCAAGCAATATATCCAAATATTGAACAGTTCATGTTGTTTGTGTAGAAGCCTGAGACACACGTAAATTAAACTAGCATTGAAGTATCAGGGCTGTCGGAACCGAAAACAAGCCGGATCACTTTTTCTCAATTATGATATTATTTTTTAAAATGTTGTGGGTTGGAGTCGGCCCTTCCCCTTGATTCCAGCTTGGGCTCACTTCAGTTCAGTATGCATTGGTTTCCATAACTCAAAACATGCCACCACCCTGTTATACAGTATATTCATTATCTTCGTCATCTTCATTGATATCATCATTATCATTGTTAGGCCTATCACTATCATCACCGTTATTGTTATTATCGTCCACTCATCATCACCATGAACATAATCACCATCATCATAATTATTTCATGTTTTTTTTCTGGGCACCCAGGTAAACAAATTTTCGCGGTAGAACCCCTGTAAAACCGTTTTACAAACAAATAATCTAGACCGCCGTGTAGCCTAACTACATGGTCTGTCTGCCATACATAAACTAAGAATTGTTGAGCTTATAGAAATCGGTATAAGGAGTAAGCGAAACAGAATAATTAGAGGGTTTACCGAACCTGAAACCGCTATAATGAAAACTAAAGCTAGAAGTTGTCTCCAAAGACAACATAATTTGCATTTTTTTTTTCAACTACTTGAAATGGTTTAAAACACAGTGAAAAAATCTGAACAACATACTGTAAAGAAAAATAACATTTACACTTTATTTGACTTAGATTTAGGTATGTAGTGTTCATCCTTTACATAAGAATGTCTTCAATAAGCAGCTCTCCAATGAGTTTCTGATTCACAGCAAGTGGCCTAAAACTGATAATATCTTTTTAAAATCTACCTTTAAAAAAAAATGCATAAAAAGATAATACACAAGAATAGTTTTGGCTTACTCACAGGGTAAAAAGGGATATTTCAAATACCAATGTTCAAGTCTAAAATGAAGCGGTTTATTGCCCTGAGCATTTTGGCACTTATTTGAAGAAAATCGGTTGAAAAATGGGACAGTGTGGGCCACAAAAATAAAATGGTGCAGGGGGAAAATGACCTTTCTTAGGTTGACATATGTAACGTTTTTATCTGAAGCCATGAAACTTAAATTTAGTAAAAGTACAATATATACAATTTTTTTAATGACAAATAAGGGAGCTTTACAGTATTTGTATCTGTATAATGATACTATTAGTAATCAATAATATTTCGGCCCAATTCCGAAAACTAGACTCAGAAATACCACAATGTTGTCCGACAGGGTACTGTGTTACTTCAATAAAATAAATTGTAAATAATTATCTTTCATAAACAACATTTTTCTGGAATCTGGCCCAAAATTCTAGACTCATCTCAGGTTTTACTTACTTATTTTTTTGGTGATTGCATATGTGTTTGTGTTCTTTGTTTTGAGTATTATTATTTATTATTATCATTATCGATATTATTATTGCTATGTGAAACAATTATAGGCCTTTCAATAAGTACTATAAAGGAATCAGTCTTTATCAGTCTTTATAAATAATAGTAATGATTCTATTATCTTTATTATTATTGTTATTGTTATTATTATTATTATTATTATTATTATTATTATTATTATTGTTATTATTATTATTATTATTATTATTATTATATCCTTAGATTTTTGAAGTTTTCATGGGTAGCTATTATGCCTTAATAAGGGTCTGCCAGATCCATTTATCTCTTTTTAATATATTACATTAGTAATGTGATACTGTTATGTTTTCTGTATTTGCTTTTATTATTTTTGATCAAATATGAGCCCATTGGAACCTTGTTAGTCACTGTCTATACAGGTGCCATATTTTCAAAATGTCCTCACCTCAGCCTCAACCAAAGGTGGGGCTGAGGTTGGAATGAGCTATAACCCGTACTATAGATTTTTAAATTGTGTACCGGTACATGCCAATGTACAGCAGGATGGAAAGGGGTAAAGACTCTACAGGTTTGTCTGCTGGATTTGCGGGCATCCAGAGATGCCATATATCCAAAATGTCAGCGCCTCAGCGCCTCAGCCCCCTAAACATGATAGGGCTTGTTTGGATATGCTGTCAGACCCCTAACTAACCCCCCACTGGGGCTGATCATTTAAGACTGATAACATGCAGAAACATGCTTTATCAGCTCGTAAAAACGCACAACTTCTGTTTATTAGCAACAGATCGTATTTGTGAACGTTAAACAGCATGACTGTTATATGTTCATCGTAATAAAAAGTTATAAGTTCAAAACAAAATCGTATAAATTCAAAACAGGCATTTGCAATGGATTTTAGTGATCCGTTAGGTCAAATTAAAAAAAAAATTGTGTTGCCCTTAAATGGAAAAAATCGAGATCGTGGGTCGATCGGTCGGTTTTTTTTTTTATTTTTTTTTAATTTAATTTTATTTTAGTCAATACGTTTTAGTTTTACATCGCCGAAAATAGTGCAGATGATTGTTCTGTTTGTGTCAATATTTGTGTCAATAAGTTTCACACACACACAAACTCATGCAAACACCCTCGCCGAGGCGACCAATTCAGCTATGGGAATCTCTTTGGTTTGCTGTGAACATAACAAAAGCATGCTCCGGTCAACGTGTTTATAGGTCTATGTACGGGCACTATTACTTTCATATACCATCCTATATTCAGGCCATGAAACTTAAATTTTGTAGAAGTACGATATACCGCGACTCAGAAATACCAGAATGCATCCGGCAGAATTTTGCTGACTTTTGCTATATGATAGTCAACTCTGAGGACGACGTGTCACTTTTATGCGATTACAAATTTATAAAAAAATAAAACCAAATAAAACAAACAAACAAACAAAATGGAGTTTGGTGATGATTTAAATGCGGTACAATTCTAATTGACACCTACTATTTGTGACCCGTGCTCTGATAAAAAAAAACCCCCAATAAACGTCTGATTATTACGATATATAAACATAGGCTTAATGCAAAATATAACATAATCGGATTATACTGCTTTACTGCTCAGGGAGTGGATTTATCAAACTTACTTAACTAAAAAATCAGCTTAAATTTGTCTTAAATTCATAAATCCCAGGCCAAGTCATTTAAGAAATGTGATAAAGTATGCCGGTTTTGTTTTTATCCCTTTGCAAGATTTTATAAAGTTTTGTTTAATAATACTTGTATTAGTAGTAGTAATAATAATAAAGATGACGATAATAATGGTGATAATAATAATAGATACGGTCAGAATATAAATATTACTACTAAATAGTGAATAAAATTGTGCTAAAAGCGAAAAAGCAATTTACTGGTGACATATATTCAACTACTAATGATATGATGATCATTACTATGACGATGATTAATAATAATACTTATAATAATAATAGTATTTATATAGCATTATGTAAATTGCAGATCCCTAGGTTTTTTACACTCTATACTACAGTACATGGTTGAAAACTATTTCCACCTTCCTCCATACACCATGGTCTCATTTCCACTGTACTGGGGATATTCAAAAACACTCTTTATAAATGACTACTACTAAATGGTAATTTATTAACCCGTATTAAACCCACTTTTCCTTCCTTAAAATCTAAATAATAAGAGTTTTATTTATGTTATCACCTACCACCCACAAGTGCTCACTCACCCTTAGTTTTCTACAGCTACAACCTTGTATTACAATGTGGAAATAGCAGATCCTTCTAAGCTCTTTACACTCTAAACTATCGTTGAAAACTATTACCCATCCCTACAGTCCCATATACACCATGGTAAGATTGAAAGTTTATAGGTAGTGCCTTGGTGTATCTGTTATCATTTATTTTACCAATTTATGTTAATTTATGTAATCTTTATTGTTGACATTATTATTGTGGTTATTTTTTTTTTCTGATGTCAATTGTCATTGTCAACATTATAATGTTATATTTATTTTTTATACTTTCATACAGTGGTTTGGTTTTTCTTAGACAAAAAAAAAAAGTTGTATGCCCATATATAGTCATGATGTGCCTTGTATGGTCATGTGATGTCATTATGACTATATTTAGGCATGTCACATGCTTAATTGTTAAATAAAATTTGATAGTCTGGACAGGGCTTCATTTTATTTTTATTTTTTTTTTATCTTACAGAGGACAACTGTAACTGTGAAGTAGATACTATTGTAAATGACCTTGAACCTGGAAAGTGTTATTCACAAGGAAATGTTCATGAGTTTATGAAACTTGTTTATAAAGCAACAGGCAAGACAAATACTAAGGTAATGAACAACAGGGTACTAATGGAGGGCTGATGTGAAAGTGTAAGGGAGAGCTGTGGTACAGTGTGAGGTGATTTTAACTACAATACTTAAAAATGTATTTTTTTTCTCAGCATCATGGTTCAAGAGGGTGGGGGGAGGTGTGGCTCAAGGAGGAAGGGGAGGTGTGGTTCAAGGAGGAAGGGGGTGTGGAAATCAGTTCTAGTGGGCAAAACATCCCTGTTTCCCCTTCCTTGCATCGCAGAATCATTTAAATAAATCATATCTGACAAAACTCAATGATAATGGTGATGTGTTTTTACAGTGCCTTAAAATAATTATATCGTCTAATTATTAAAAGGTCTCAAGTAATTAGAATTGTTTTAATATTACTTTATTTATTTATTTGTTTCTTTGTTCATTTATTATTATTTATTTATAATTAACTTACTGAAATGAGAATGTGATTTTAATCAGTATTGACGATTGATTTTAATACTGGTGTGAACGAAGGATTGAGCTTCTTTATATGTAGTTATGGCGATAAGTTACAAAAACCAATATTATTTAAACCTTTGTGTTTCAGTGTATAAGCTCAAATTTTAAGAAGAAATATAATAATATGTTGTTCTTATATAGCGCTTCATGCCTTTACAAGGCCTCTAAGCGCTTCACATTACTACCCCGGTTATTGGATCAAACACATATGGAACACATTGAACACCAAATTAAATTAGTAAAATGTAATTATATTATCATTCCATAATATTGCAGCTAGTAATCAGCGCAGGTTGTGTTGGAACCTACCAGGTACCCACTTGTACTCCTGGGTGGAGAGAGGCAACCGTAGATAAAGTGCCTTGCCCAAGGACACAAGCGATTTGCACAGCCAGAGTTTCGAACCCCCGACCTCAATGTTGGGAGTCCAAGCCACAACCGGTGCGCCAACCGCTCCTACAAATATAGTAGAACCCTTCTAATTGGGACACCACTATTCTAAAGTGACACTACTTAAGGGCACACATTTTTGGTCCCGAAAGTGTCCCCTAAATGGGGGTTTTACAATTTAAAATATACAATATTCCTTTGTTATTAAAATGCAAATTTTTAATATTTTTCTGAGGATATGGGATGCCGTGCCTTAACATATTCACGACAATTTTTCTATCGACCTTTCTGAGTTTCCTCATGCTTTAAATGATCACTTTAAAGTTTGTTGTGTATAGGTTCCGATGGCAGATTATCTTGACTTCTTGACTTTTAATAATTTTAAATTTCTCTTTTGTCTGCACTGCTGTCGTCGCCGCTACTTATTTTGCTGTCGCTGTTTGCGACCCACGTGTTTTTTCTAGTGGCTCCATGAGAGTAACAATACATTGTTTCTTGCGTGCTGCGCTGTGCTGTGCTGCGATTTATTTTTAAATTTTTACATATTACCTTTTTGAATGTAGGTAAAAATGGCCCCAGAAAAAAATGGCCCCAGAAAAAATGGCCCCGGTAAAAATGGCCCCAGTAAAAAAGGCCCCAAATGAAGTAGGTAAAAATGGCTCAAATGAAAAATTCAGTAATAGAAATGATATTTTTTTTTAAATCTTCAAATATTTAAATACTAGCTGTAAAAATCAAGAATTGAATCAATAAAAAATACAGTAACACAACAGATGCATATAATATACTGAGAGATTATCGGAAAACAATGGCCATTGAATAACATTTTTTGATAGAAAGTTTTAAAAATGTTATTCCACTAACAAAGTAGAGGAATGACATACATACAGTACTTCAACTACCAAAATATGCAATTCATAGATAACCACAAAATTCACTTTTGTTAAGTATCAAATTAAATAACTTTGCATGTTATAAACAGTGCTAATAAACAGTAGTTAAATCATGTGGATCAATTGCGTGTTTGAATCACAAGTTCATGTATGGGAAAAGGGAGAGGCTTACTTTCTCACAAACTTAGTAATAAATGTTCTGCTTAGAGTTACTTCAAAGAAGTATTTGTTAATCAAATATTGTTTTTACTCGCCAACTAAATTTAAGTGCATAAAACTATACTAAATAATGTAAACTGAGATACTATATATCCTTTTTAAAAACTAAATTATTTCAGTTAAAAAAATGCATATAATGATTTTTAAAAAATCAGTTTTAATACAGAATTTTATTATTGGGCCATTTTTACCTACCTGTCATTTGGGGCCATTTTCACCGGGGCCATTTTAACCGGGGAAATTTTTCCGGGGCCATTTTTTCCTGGGCCATTTTTCCGGGGTCATTCTTACCGTACACCTACCTTTTTGCCTTGGCCGTTTTTGCTCGTTTTTACTTTCAGAGAACAGAGATTATATCTATTTTATGTATTCTTCCTTAAATCAGTGGAGAAACTTTGTACAGCAATTTAGTTTGCTTTTTGTTTATCCTGTCTCTGATTTTTGGTATTGTTATTTCTGTTCGTTTTGTATTTGTTGGATGAAATAAATGAAATATGTGGCATATTGATATCGAATTGATGTATAGTAATAAGGTTGATGTGCGGAGTGTGCAGTTTGTGAATAAAAATTTCAGTGTAAAAGCAAATTCGCTATAGTTGATTTATTTGTGTTCGATCGAGAATACAAACAACTGTAGAAAAGAGTATACAGTATTATAACATACCATATTTTGAGTTACAATTTATCTAAATAATTTGTTTTTTATATTTCGGTTTTTGTTTTCTTTGATTTTATAGGTTATGTACATTGGTGATAGCCTGAGGTCTGACATTTTTCCTCCATCGTAATGTGCTAATTGGGCATCGGTGGCAATCTTGGAAGAAATGGAAATAGAAGGCATGATGGGATACAGTATTAATGGTGATAATGATGAGCCTAGTTCAAAGAAATGCAAAATAATAGTAAGTGATATCTCCAGTTTGTTTTGTGATGTCGTTTCTATGAATGCTTGTCCTTTTTTTACCTCTCTGCTGCATTTGACACAGTAGATCATTGCATTCTGGTTAAACGTCTTGAATCTGTTTTTTGAATCTGTGCCCTCGAATTGATTAAGTCTTACCTACGCGGTAGGTTTACATTTGTCCACTCAGTGCTATTATCAGGCACAATGGCATTTAATTCAACTTTTATGCCGATGATCTTCAACTTTATGTAACTTTTGACCCCATGCAATCCCAGCATCACTGTCTCACTCTACATACCTTATCCCTCTGTGTTGCTGATATTCAGCTGTGGTTGTAGTTAGGCAACAAACTGAAGCAGAACGAAAAGAAAAGTCTGAGATTTTGGTTTGTGCCTCTAAGAGTCATCTTACCTATAAATAACTCTCACTGTGCTATTGACTTTACCATGGAAATTGCCCATAATAATTCTATAAACTTTTTAGGAATGGCTATTTCTAAAACAGCTACTCCATCATTGGAAACTAAAGTGTACAAGAAATCTACTAACAAAGGTCTTCTTTTACATTATGATAGTCATGTAAACAATGAATACAAAAGAAATCTTGTACACACTATGCTTAATAGAGCTTACAAATTATTATCAACCAATGAATTATTTCTTGAAGAAGTTAATGATATTGCAACTATGTTTAATAGATTAAATTACCCAGCGGAATTAATCAGTAGTATCATTAATGATTTTAAACAATCTATTGTTAATACATCTAACAATAATATTATTACTACTAGCCAAGAAGGTATCGAGCAACCCATCAGAATTGTTCTACCATTTAAAGATCTAATCTTTTAAAAATCTATCTAAACAACATAAACAGCTTAGCTGCAAGATTAATAATGAAATTGTGCCCGTATTCACTAGCAGGAAGATAGGTGAAATCTTGAAATCGAAAGAAAGTAAACCTTAGATTGTTAATGAACAATGCGTTGTTTATAAATTTCAATGTGGCTTGTGCGATGCAAGCTATGTCGGCTACACTTGTCGATACCTCTATCAACGCATTGATGAGCAGAGTAAATGTAACATAGGACAATATTTAAAAGATGTGATATTAGTGCTACTGAAACTGTTAATTATTTCAAGGTTTTATCTAAGTGCAAATCCAAGTTTGATTGCTTAATCAAAGAAATGCTTTGGATCAAAGAACTGAAACCTACACTTAACAAAGAAATGATTCAGTCAAAGTCAAACTAATGGCTAATTATTGCTTAGCTCCACTATGGCCGCTCCACACAGTAGGCCCTATAGATTGATATGTAAATTAATTACTTACTTCCTGTCACTGCTTGGTATTTTTGTTTTTAGTTTTTTCAATTTACTTGATCTTGAGAATGGTTCCATGATGGACTCGAAACGTCGATCTTTCTTGTCATTAAATTTTGTTTTGAAAATATTCATTAGATCTTATAATAAGTGTTCTTCAAGTTCTACATGACAACATGTAAATGCTACGTAATATTTTTTCTCATTTCACGGCATGAAATTCTTCTAACACTGATAAGATTATGAAGCCTTTAAATACCCTTTCTTAAACGTTCCCCGGGCCAGCAAACTCAGTCATCGAGGGAGATGGAAGTAGGGGTGACTCTAGTCTGACTATAACAAACTGCTTCCTACAGGCCTGATGACCTATAAATGGTAAACTTTAGCGTGGTTGAAAACATAGGCCATGGGTAGAAGTTTAACAGCGTATGAATTAATAATTAAACATTTTAGCATGTACTTATTTGGGGTTGGGTCACCATAAAGAATATGTTTTGTACTCTCTTAAAATAATTGAAACATGGACACGATTCTATAGAGAATGCATTTCAACGAGGCAGGTGCACGGATCATTGTAACGAAGATTCGCTCAAATTACGATCGACAGTCGTTTAGCACTGACAAACAGCAGAGATGGATTTTCTTGCATAATGGTCATACAACACAGAGCATGACATTAAACCATGCAGTAGGCCTATTGAATAGGCAATCAATGATTAATAGTCTGGTGTACGTAGTGCACCTGTGTTTAATGTTCATTAATATACTTTTTAACAAACATTATTGGTTTCAATGCAGTGTGTCGCAAGCTGACTTTTGCAATTTCCGGATAATAAAATTGAGCATAAACAATACTACGAACCCATGGTAAAAAAAAAATTGTTTTCACATGGATTGTTAATAATATCAAAGTTTGGGTTGGGTAATTTCCTAGTACGGGTAGAACTCTTCTCTAAATC
>NW_022720930.1:79569-92869 GCF_011630105.1 Anneissia japonica | reverse complement strand
TAATTTTTAATAGAGATATCTTAGTTTTAAATAGAGATATCTTAGTTTTAAATAGAGATATCTCTATTTAAAACTAAGATATCTCTATTAATAGAGATATCTTAGTTAAAACTAAGATATCTCTATTAAAAACTAAGATATCTCTATTTAAAACTAAGATATCTCTATTTAAAACTAAGATATCTCTATTTAAAACTAAGATATATCTATTAATAGATATTTTTTATTAATAGAGATATCTTCTCGGCTCGCCATAGTATTACAGCAAAAGTAATAAGTACTATGAATAACAATGGATAACAATTAAAACTGTATATCTGGGTTGAAGGAAGCTCATTAATCATATTTTAATACATTTCATGTTTGCAAAAATACATCAATTTTATTGCTGCGAAGCAGCCAATTCATAGTCTTGACAGCAATTTGATCTCTGAAAGGTCATTGTTTGTCAAAAAACAAGGGCCTAAGACGACTGAAAAGCGGAGTTTTCTTCTTTCGTTCTGCCGGGTAAAATTTGTACTAAAACAGGCAGAATCTTTAACTTTTTTATTATTTCATCATCCATGTACCTTTGTTTTTATATTAAATTTGGCATCTATATTACAATCAGAAAACTATAATTTGTACTGTACTATAACTTTATTTTAATACACACCACAGGACATTTACTGTTCAAAATGTTTTTTATGGGGAGGGGGTAGATTTAAAAAAATGGATGTGACATTTCCAACTTTATACACCCCTTACTGTAATAATAGTCTACAATGTATACGGTAATAAAATTTGATTAGTACTGTACCTGTCTCTTATACACATCTAGATGTGTATAAGAGACAGAAAATATTCTGACTAACCAGTGCTAAGGGCCAGGTAGCTGCAAAGAGCCACTCGGTTAGGGTCCAAAATTGTACAATATGGCTATATAAATGGCAATCTTACGTGACCTCGACCCGTTTGCTCTCAAAAGTAATATAAATAAAGTGAAATTTCTACGCAAACCTAATAGGGCTAAGGCCTACTGAAATAATTAAATAAATTTATGTCGTAATTACGACTTATCATGTCGAAAGTACGACATACGTATGTCGTAATTACGACTTACCATGTCGAAATTTTGACATATTATGTCGTAATTTCGACATAGGCCCATGTATGTTGTAATTACGACTTATGCAAAACTCAGAGTCAGCAGTGCAAAACACAGAGGTCAGCAGTGCATAACACAGAGTCAGCAATGCAAAACTCAGAGTCAGCAGTGCAAAATACGGAGTGCAGCAGTGCAAAACTCAGAGTCAGCAGAGCAAAACTCAAGCGGGGGTACAAAATTCAAGTAGCAGTTCAAAACTAACGCCCTCTATTTTGAATTAAATTTCACAGCTTTTTTGGTCGTGTACTTACAGACGGTGTCAACTAACTGTATTTGAAAATGGATGAAATGTTGCGATCATTTTATTATATCTGCATAAACCTCAATAATAATAATAAATAATTTAATTTATTTAAATAAGTAATTTAACAAATATTTTTATATTTTATATATTTTATTTTATATTTTATTATTATTTTTATAATATAATAAAATTCTTATCTTAATTTCTAAATAATTATTACTATATAACATAGCATAACGATAACATAACTAATAATTAAATAATTTAATAATAATATGAAACAATAATTTATTTAATAAAATAATTAATTTAAATAAATAATTTTACTGATTAGTTATTAAATAAAATAACTTATTTAATTTTTGAATTCAAAAAATTCAAAGATTTGGTGGCAGATGCCAAAAAATGGATTTCTCTCAAATTTTTACCATGAATAGATACTTGTGTAAAGAGCATATCTATGACATTTCTTTAATTTTTTAGCCTTCGTTGTCATGGCAACTATCCATTATCTAAATTTTACCGTTTTCGTCAATTTTGGACATTTTCAGAAGTGAAAAAACACTGACTTCCAGACCTTATTTAAAAAAAACATGCACTATATATATTTTTTTGTGATCATCCATGTAAATAACCAGGTATTAACTTTCATCTATCTGCAAAAAAAAAAAAAATTGTGTTAAAAATTCTGTTTGGAAGATACCATTATTTATAAAAGGGGTTTTTCTCAATATATATTTTTTAAAGTATGCCTCAAAAACCTATCTGCAACTTCCGAAGTGGTGCATACATATCCACCATCTTCCATATTTTGATAGTCAATAGTTGTCCAAACAATAATCAAGAAAAAAAGTTGTGGGTAATTTACACACGTGGATGCGGTATTGCCAGAAGAAACGTCATTTTTGGAATAAAAATATATCATTTTTTACTGAATAGATAACACTATAAATCAACGTAAATTTATTTCAAAATAATGTTACTATAGTTACATAACTCACAACATGTTAAGAAGTGTTTTGCCAGGCTTATTTTAAGTAATATAAAACTTAATTTTGTCCTGTATTGCCAGAAAACAGCATTGTTTTTATTGAAAATTAATTAATATACATCTTTTTACTGAACACTTAACTCTATAAAATATAGTATAATTCATTAACCATAACAAATATAGTTACCTGACTAGTTTAACAACATGCTAAGGAATGTGATGTAAGGTTTATTAATATGCGTTACTGTATTGCCAGAAAAAGCAGCATTTTTTCATTAAAAAATATTGTATATATACATTTTTTTACTGTACGGAAAATGCTATAATATAAAATTTAGGCCCTAATTTATGTAACCATAATATTACTATATACATGACTTTTATAACAACATGTGTTGCCAGGTTTATTTGAAGTATGCTAAACTCACTGCATTGCATGTAAAGCAAACAACCACTCTGACAAAAGCAATCCATGATAAATTCGCTTTCAACAAGTTATGATTTTCAACTTAGGAAGACTCGATTTAATTGTTGAATTCACCATGAAAAGTTAATTTTGCCATATACAATTGGATGTTAAAGATCAACTGTTTCATGGACAAGCATTTGGAGGTTGTCTATTGGGATTCCTCTTCGGCAGCTTAAAGAATATCTTCATCTGACTAGTCAACAGTTTTTGTAGCCTACAGTGTACTACTGTGTCTTGACACTTCTCTAATAGCTTTACATCTTTTCAGTAAACTTCTATCATATTACTCTTCATATTCTTCATATCCACACCTATTTGCTCAATATGGTAATACATGGTACAACACAAGATTTAAATATTTCACTCCATGCACCTTTTTTCCAATTGTTCAGTCTTATGATCACATTCTTAAATATCTATCTTGCTTATGAATACAACAAACAACCTTCTTACCGCCTCCTTGTAGAACTGAACTTTTCAAATCTTCCTCCATATTCTCTAAATGTCTATCCATCTTTTGCCAACAATTTCTCCATTTGTACTATCTGTTACATTGATCTATTGTTTAATTTTTTTATGATTTTTTTGGCCATTGCAAATATATATATATATATATATATATACAATACAATACAATAAACTTTATTTCTAGCAATAAACCAAATACAAATTAACAGTGCTTATGTCTTCAGAATAAATTGCAAGAATTGAAGGAAACTGAAGTAAAAACTTATGAGGTGTTTCCCCCAGAACATTTAAATAATATTATTTGCATTTTCCTTAAGACACAAGGCTAAGAACGAAAAGAAAAAATATAACTACAAATACCATGAAGGAACGGATTTTAGTTAGTTAATGGAATTAGGAGAAAAACTTTTCTTTGTATTTTCTTTTGAATTAAGAAGGGCATTTACATGTTTTAAGATTATTGTGGAGCGAGTTCCAAAGTTTAACTCCAACTGTTAACTGAGATACATTGCAATTGTTTTGTAGTTCTTACTGTGTTTAGCTTAAATACATTTCTTTGTCTAGTACTAAAAAATTGTCTGCGGATACAAATGTGAAGAATTTCAGCAAAGTAAATGGCAATGAAGTATTATGTGCTTTAAACATAAAAATAGCAGTTTTCATCTCAATTATTTGTTCAAGTCTCAATAATTTCAATTTATTAAATAGGGGATCCGTATGATCTAAAAAACAAGCTTTACTTATAATTCTGATTATTATTTTTTGTTTTAAAGCTAAAGGAACTAAATTTGTTTTATAAGTATTCCCCCCATACTTCGGTACAATAATTTAAATAAGGGAGAAAGAAGGAACAATATAAGGTATGAAGTGCCCGATTATTCGAAATATGACTGGCTTTATAGATTATTGCTGTACATTTAGATAGTTTTTTGGATACATTTAAAATATGCTTTTTCCAGTTCAATTTGTGATCAATTAAAACTTCAAGAAACTTAGTTTACATACACTCTTTCAATGTTTCTATTGTTTATACTAATGGCGTCATCAAATTTTTTACGGCTATTTGTAAATAATATAAAATGTGTTTTCGAAACGTTCAATGATAGCTTATTGACAGCAAACCAAACGTTAAGTTTATCCAACTCATTGCTTATTTGTCTACATAATACTTTCATATTTTCATTTGAACACGATACATTCGTATCATCAGAAAATAATATAAACTTCAATATATTTGATACTCTGCATATATCATTGATATATAAAATAAATAATTTTGGTCCTAAAATTGAACCTTGCGGAACACCAGTTACAACTTTATATACATCTGATCTAACTTCATTAAAACAAACATATTGTTTCCTGTTACATAAGTAACTGGTGATCCAGTCCAAAGCAATACCTCTAATACCATAAATTTCTAATTTCTTAACTAACAACACACGATCAATTGTATCAAAGGCTTTTTTAAGATCGATAAATACTCCAATCGCTGATTTTTTATCAAGAGATGTAGTAATTTCTTCGATCAAGTCTACTGATGCCATTGATGTAGATAGCCCCGTTCTAAAGCCATACTGACTTTCAGTTAAAATATTACGTTTTATTATAAACCCTCTAACCTTACATCAAATAATTTTTCTAGAACCTTGCAGAATTGTGGCAACAACGAAATCGGTCACTACTTATTAAAAACATCTTTTTCACCAGACTTAAAATTTGGTATAACCTTCGCAAGTTTCATGTTATCTGGGAACACCAACTAAGAGAGATTTACTGCAAATATAAATAAAGGGTTAAATTATATAAGTAATAACCTGTTTAAGTAGTACCATACTGATGTCGTTATACAGTCGAAAGATGATTTACATCCAAAACCTTTTACAATATCCAATATTTCTATTTCAGTAGTATCAAATAAAAACATTGAATAAATATTCCTTTTCCCTAAGTAATCAAATATTAACTATTATGATTAGGTACCTGTATTTATCAGCTAAATTCGGTAATACATTAACAAAAAAATCGTTAAAGCCATTTGCTATCGTTTTGTTATCCTTTACTTTCTTTCCTTTATTAGTAAACATATCTGGATAATTAATTTTTTGGCCTCTTTTATTAATAATATTATTCAATATTTTCCACGTACCTCTTATATTATTTTTATAATTTTGTAAAAGATTAGTATAGTACTCTCGTTCACAGAATCGCAGAATAGATGTTAACTTATTTTTATATTGTTCGTAACGCTGTTTGGATTCTTGAGTTCTTCTTTTAAGAAATTGTTTATAATATTTTTTCTTTTTACATGCATTCTTCAACTCTTTTGTTATCCATTGTTTGTCTGTAGATTTATTATTGATATTAATCTCTTTTACCGGACAACAATTATTGTAGAATCTTGTAAAGGTATTTATAAAATGATCTTAAGATTTATTCACATCATTGAAAATATAAACTACTTCCCAGGTTTCTTGGTTTAACTTATGAAAGAAGACTGACATTGATTTTTCATCACATTACCCAGCATATAAAATCTTTTTTTCTTCATTTCTACTTATTTTTTTGGTGGTGGTTTACACAAATTACTGGTAAAGGGTCACTTAAATTGTTTATAAGTAGCCCACTTTTATGTTTAACATCTATAACATTAGTAAAAATTATGTCTATTAATGTGGCAGATGATTCAGTTATTCGACTTGGTTTATCTATGAGTGGGAAAAGTCCCAAGGTGAATAAAAATTCTATAAAATATCTAGTACCCTTGTGATTTTCAAAGTTTAATAAGTTTATATTAAAGTCTCTACATATATAAATATCTGATTTTTTATTTCTAAATAAATGTTCAATTGCATCCATGAATAAATTTATATCATACCCAGGTTGTCTGTATATACAACCAATGAGAACTCTTTTAGTTTTCTGTATAAACAATTCAGTAGAAATACATTCAAATAAATTATCTATTGATGTCGTTATTTTATCGACAACATTATATTTAATCTCACTGCTAACAAAGATAGCTACTCCACCACCTCGTTTATTAGAACGGGCCATATGACACATTTCATAACTCACTAGATAATACATATCAATGTCCGTATTTGTATCAAGCCATGTTTGTCACAATATCAAACTTAAAATGAAGATCATTTAGATAATCTTTTAATTTATCAGCTATGAGACTTCTACAATTAAAATGAACAACGGAAAGACCTCTTTCACCCGCTGGCTTATCATTTAACTGTTCATCTGTATAATAATTACAATCTAAATTAACATTATTGTAGAAATTATTATCAGGATCTCCATCATTTTCAAAATCAAGTGAGCCATATAATCAGTATAATTAAAAACCTTAAAACTAAATTCAGTACTTTCTCTATACAAGTTACATAAGTTAATATCAATATTAATACTAGTGTTAACAAATAATATGTCATCATCATCCAGGTTACTAAATGGAAAAATGTTAGCACAATTTTTACAAAACCATTCAGCATTTACACTACAGAATATTAATTTGAATTCATTTTTTGAAATGTTAGCACACTTGCAGTGTATCAATAATTTACAAATAGAACATTCTTTGACAAATTTACTATTTAATATTATTTTCTCATTTCAAATACCACATTGTTGATCTTTTACACTCATTTGACTTTTATATCATTAGGTAACACTTATGTACATATATACTGCCTGTATTTATGTATGCATACACACATACAGTACGTACAATAAAGTACTCAACAGAATAACGACATGAAATAAGAATATATACTTTTCTATGGGTGACATCTTGTTTATTATGTAACATAATATTTCTTATATTTTTAATTTGAGACAATCCAAATTAATACCAAGTTTCTCAAATTCATACATATTTCTGAATATGTGATTAAATTTCTTCATCATCTTCTCTTATTCCCTGAGTTTTAACATACGCTTTACAGTACCTGACCCACTGCCCTTTTATGATTTCCATTCGAGATAACTTTCATGCTGTAGCAGCAATTTCAGCATTTTTTTTCGTCAAGTGTTCGTTAATGTATATATTTGTACCCTTTAATAATTTAGCTTCCTTTAGAATTCTGCTTTTCACTTTTCTTGATGTAAACCTTATGATAATGTTTGGTCTGGTAGTCGACTTTCTTGATCTTAGTGTATGTATTACAAATATTTCATGTTCGTGAATAGCAATCCCTTTAAAGTTGTTGGATTACCTTCTCTTCTAGTGTCTTCTTTTCCTCTTCTGATTACTCGTTGGTTGTTTCTTTAGTGCTGCCAGGGGAAGATGGACTGGACTTAGTTACACTTGCATATAACCGGTATTGGACATCAAGTCCACTAACAATAACATCATCCATCCTTGTGTACTGCTCTAGATCGTCTACTCTATTCGCCAATTCTTTAATTCGTTTATCTTTGATTTCATTTTGAGCTCTTAAGTCCATCGTTAAGGCCAGTAGCTGTTTAACATCCATTGTCAGTGTCTGAAGCTGATTTTTAAATAGAGGACAGTCCTCGTGTACAACGGTGTCTTTGCGGTTTCAGCCGGTTGCCGTTGATACTATTAGTAATCAATTATTTTGGCCCACTTCCGAAAACTAGACTCAGAAATACCACAATGTTGTCCGACAGGGTACTGTGTTACTTCAATAAAATAAATTGTAAATAATTCCCTTTCATAAACAACATTTTTCTGGAATCTGGCCCAAAATTCTAGACTCATCTCAGGTTTTACTTACTTTGTTTTTTTGGTGATTGCATAAGTGTTTGTGTTCTTTGTTTTGAGTATTATGATTTATTATTATCATTATCGATATTATTATTGCCATGTGAAACAGAGGCCTTTCAATAAGTGCTATAAAAGAATCAGTCTATATTATTATTATTATTATTATTATTATTATTATTGTTATTATTATTCATTATTATATTATTATTTTTAACTGTGTAAGATCAGCAATGGTGTATGGTGCCGAAACATGGAACATAAAGACAACTGAAGAGGGAATTTTGAGAAGAACAGAAAGAGCAATGATAATAAAAATGTGTGGTGTTAAGCTGGCAGAAAGAAGGAACACAAAGGAGCTTATGGAACGTCTAGGTCTAAGTGAAACAATTGAAGAGGTTGTTATGAGGAGTTGCTTGAGATGGATGGGTCATGTACTAAGAAAAGACGAAGGTGATCCAGTAAAGAGAGCCTGGCATCTAGAAATTAAAGGTAGAAGAGTAAGGGGGCGGCCAAAGGTGACGTGGAAAGATATGGTGAAGAAAGAAAGTGCAAAAATTGGTTTGGAGGAGTGACAGTCAGTAACCCCTTGGAAGAGGGATGAAAACTGACTTAAATAATTGATGATATTATTATTTTTAACACTATTATTCATTAATAAAATGATAATAGTAATGATTCTATTATCTTTATTATTATTGTTATTATAATTATTATTATTATTATTATTATTATTATTATTATTATTATTATTATTATTATATTCTTAGATTTTTGAAGTTTTCATGGGTGACTCTTATGCTAGCGGCTGTTGCAGCCTTAATAAGGGTCTCCCAGATCCATTTATCTCCTTTTAATATTTTCAGTACTGTGATACTGTTATATTTTCTGTATTTGCTTTTATTATTTTTAATCAAATATGAGCCCATTGGAACCTTGTTAGTACGGTAACTCTCTATAATACAGGTGCCATATTTTCAAAGTGTGCTCACCTCAGCCTCAACCAAAGGTGGGGCTGAGGTTGGTATGAGCTATAACCCGTACTATAGCCATATATCCACAATGTCAGCGCCAGAGCCCCCTAAACATGATAGGGCTTGGGTGGATATGCTGTCAGACCTCCACTAATTTTTAAAATCTTGTATCCGTGGATAGGGTTAGCAGGTCACTTTAACACAGGGGCGGCCATTGGGAACCTCTGACATCTAGATGTGTATAAGAGACAGCTGTGGGACCTCCTGTCGGGGAATTTCCAGCAAGGTAGTCGGTGAAAAATCAAATCTCGAGTGCCGAAAGTACAATTCAAGCATTCCTTATTAAGCTGTCAATTTGTAGGGATTGAAAACGTGTTTAGTGCAAGCAGTGCTACCGCATGTGCGAGGTGTTTTATACTATTGCGATCGTATGGGTTGCAGTGGTACGCCAGCTCTTAAACGACAGGACAGCTGGGTGGTACATCTGACAGGTGGTTAGTACCCCCGACATCCCTTTAAATAAAGAAACCCATTATTAACACAAAATTTGATTATCTTTTAATAAGAAAATTAATTGTTTCTCCCACGGGGATGTTGGACTGGGCTTCCCAGACGGTGGGGGTGGGTGGCAGATCATTTCAGACTGATAACATGCAGAAACATGCTTTATCAGCTCGTAAAAACGCACAACTTCTGTTTATTGGCAACAGATCGTATTTGAGAACGTTAAACAGCATGACTGTTCATCGTTCATCGTAATAAAAAGTTATAATTTCAAAACAAAATCGTATAAATTCAAAACAGGCATTTGCAATGAATTTTAGTGATCCATTAGGCGAAAAAAAAAATTGTGTTGCCCTCAAATGGAAAAAATCGAGATCGTGGGTCGGTCGTTTTTTTTTTTTAAATTTTTTTTTAAATTTTATTTTATTTTAGTCAATACGTTTTAGTTTTACATCGCTGAAAATGGTGCAGATGATTGTTCTGTTGACGTCAATATTTTCAATAATTTTCAATAATTAGCATGACTGTTATATGTTCATCGTAATAAAAAGTTATAATTTCAAAACAAAATCGTATAAATTCAAAACAGGCATTTGCAATGGATTTTAGTGATCAATTAGGCCAAAATTAAAAAAAAATTGTGTTGCCCATAAATGGAAAAAATCAAGATCGTGGGTCGGTCGGTCGGTTTTTTTTTTGTTTTTTTGTTTTTTTAAAAATTTTATTTTGGTCAATACGTTTTAGTTTTACATCCCTGATAATAGTGCAGATGAATGTTCTGTTGCCGTCAATATTTTTTAAAAGTTTCAATAACCACGACTAGTTTCTTAACATGTACTCAACCGCAATCTACGCCATTTCTGTCCGCTTCACTGTCAGAGGGCAAGAGGATTGTTTTCCAAATCTTTTCCAACAAGTCATGAAACAGTTTAGTATTCTTTGAAATAATTAAACGATTTCCTTCATTTAGATATACATTTACGTAATTAAGCTTTCTACCACAGTACGAATCACTAGAAATACTTTCATACATGAAAGTTTGTTCAACTATTTCGTAAACGATTTTAAATGTCTTCATGAAGACGTTTTAGATTTACTTCACTATAAACAGCCGAAATGTTCTCAGAGGTCTAACCTGGCTCTGTGACTATTCTACTATTTTATAACTATACTGTTTGTTTATTCTGAAATCATAGCGTACGAGTACTAATAAACGTATTATTATCTGATAGTTGGGGCGTGAATTTTGTGTATTGAATAAGTTGTTTGGAAGCGAAATATGACGGCTTGAAAGTTGGTGAATTTCTCGTAGACTGGCCTTCATAAAATTACAAAATTTTAGGGTTTAGAGTTGAAATAATGAACCCAAAATTAATAGTAAGATTAAAGGTAATACTTTATATTTACGACATAATCACACTTTGCTCAAATTACATGTTATACAGTCTATTTGGCCCTTTTTCTCGAAACCTGGTGATGCGAGTTTACAGCCCTTTTGTGGTCTTGGGTCACAAATATTTATCCTTATAGTTTTTGGCATTTTTTTATTCATTATATAAAATTTAAAAATAAAACAAAAATAATAAATCATTGCAAGATAGATAAAATTATTAAACTTTAGACATAAACCAATAATAATAGACATAATAATAATAATAATAATAATAATAATAATAATAATAATAATAATAATAATAATAGAAATTCTAACTGGGTCATTATAAATAACATACACGGTACCAGTATTCAAAGTTAATCATTTTCAATGTTGTAATATTAAAATCTTATAAAAAAAAATGTTTTACTAAACTTGATAAATGTACCTGTATAATCTTCAAAAAGAAGAGATGCTTCTCAAAACATTTTTATTTACAGGATTTTCTGTCTGTTTTTCCTTATATACATACTTACATACCGGTATTGCGTATTTATATAGCACTACTACATCATGATCGTACCGCTGAACACAAAAATATATAAATAAATGACAAGTAAACAGTTCAAGGAAGAATGAGGCATTATTTAACCGTAGAGGTAAGTTTTCACTTTTTTTTTTATCCTATTTTTTTAAATATATTTTTGATAGGATGATTATGGATAGGCTTACGTTTCATTTTCTACTATTTTTTTTTTTACTTTTTTTCTCTCATAACTATCGTTTGATCGCAAGTCCCACACCTTCTCTCATATGGACACAAACGTTGACGGTTTCTACCCCTGTATACCAAAGCCATTGGTAGAGTTAGTAAAATGAATCAACGTAAATAGATGGGCCATTGAGGCTTTCGTTGGAAGTTCGAATTCGATTAGAAGTAATTCATTTCAAACTCAACGGTATGCCAATACAACACTAATAGGCCTATTATGTTAAACATAGATCAGTGTGGCGTGACCTTTTTTTAGAGACCACAGTTCACTATTTATAAAGAAACATGAATGTGTGTATACATCATAAATGTATTATGAATTTAATTCCTGACCTGTATATACGAATATATAACATAATTAAAATTCCATTGAAAAAGCAAATGGCCTCATTAGTCAGACCATGGAAAATGGTCAGACACTTCAAGGACTTTTGGTAAATAACAAGAGAACACTCGGCCCACGCCAAGTGTTCAATAAATGGTCAACAAAAATAGGCATTGGTTTTTTCGTTGTATACTTTATATTTTATATATTTTATATTTTATATAATATATAATTTTTTATATAATATATAATTTTTTATATAACATATAATTTTTTATATAATATATAATATTTTATATAATATATAATTTTTTATATAATATATAAAAATTATATATATTTAATATTTTATATATGATTTTTATATAAAAAGTTATATATTATATAACAAATTATATATTATATAAAATATTTTATATTATATAAAATATATATTATATAAAAAATTATATATTATATAATATATTATATATTATAAAAAATATTATATATTATATATAATAATATATAAATATATAACGTAAGAAATCATGTTATTTTTTGCTAAATAATAAGTGAACAGATGGCGCCTCATATTATGCTAACCTGTCTTTTTGTATTTCATGTTTGTGTTTTATATTCTGTATAAATTAACAATGACTGTAGAAGTGGCTGGCGCAGTGGGAACGGTTTGGTTTCCCAACATCGAGGTCGGGGTTTCAGTCCCCTCGCTGTGCATTTCGCTTGTGTCCTTAGGCAAGGCAATTTATCTATATGGCTTCTTTCCACCGAGGAATATAAATGAGGCCTGGTAGGGTTAAATGCCAAAATGCGCTGATATAGCTGCTGCAACTTTATGGAAAACTAAGCCATGCTTAGAGACCTTGCTGGTATTAAGCTCTATATAAATATAACATATTATTTATAACATGTTGAATATATATATAAATATTTTTCATTTTATCTTTTTTGTACAAAACCCGAAGATTACAAACTGACTGAATTTCCATGGTATGAGCACAATGTAATTATACTTGCAAATTAAGTTTTTATTTGCAAGTTTTTAAAAAGGCATGATTATTCTTTTACCTGAATCAATGGTCTTAACATGGGGACGCTGCATCATTCAAGGAAAATCTATTAATGAGCTTTCGTAATTTGTGTGTCTCATTTTATTTTTACATTCTTATTTTTATTCTTATTCTTTTGTATATATTCTTTAAACAAGACGTTCACAAAACAATACACTGGGAGGTCAAGCAGAACTTTAAAAGTGAACCTAGTACATTAAGTAGGAAGTCCTCGACCACCGAA